>NC_091456.1:166684738-166949242 GCF_027789765.1 Dendropsophus ebraccatus | reverse complement strand
GCCTGGTTGCACTGGTGACTCATTTTAAGGCTTTCAGAAATCATTACCCCTAAATCCTTCTCTTCTGAAGTCTTTTCCAACACAGTACTGCCGATGTGATACTCGGATAGAGGATTCCTCCTCCCCAAGTGCATTATTTTACATTTGGAAACGTTGAACTTCAATTTCCACTGTTTGGACCACGTATCTAGCAAAGCTAAATCATTTTCCATATTACTGACACCTCCAGGAATATCCACCCTATTGCACACTTTTGTGTCGTCAGCAAACAGACAAACTTTACCTATCAACCCTTCTCCTATGTCACTTACAAACATATTAAAAAGAATAGGACCCAGAACAGACCCTTGTGGCACACCACTTGTAACCAGTCTCTGCTCAGAATATACACCATTAACAACAACCCTCTGATATCTCTCCTTCAGCCAACCACAAATCCACTGAACTATCCAGGGATTTAGTCCAATTTTCTCCAACTTCTCTATCAGCTCTTTATGGGGAACTGTATCAAAAGCTTTGCTGAAGTCCAGATAGGCGATATCCACAGCACCACCTTCATCCAGCACTTTTGTGGCATAATCAAAGAAATCAATGAGATTAGTCTGACATGATCGGCCCTCAGTAAAGCCATGCTGGTTTGGATCCATCAAATTGTTGATTCTTAGGTGATCCATTATCTTCTTTTTTAGAAGAGTTTCCATCATTTTCACTACTACTCCTTGGGACAAGTCATTGGTTCCAAGATGAACCACCAGATCAATCTTGCTATCTATACTAGCAGCCTTCACAATGTTCACAATCCGTCTCCTATCCCTCCTGACAGTAGCACCTGGGAGACATCTCACCTCTCTATAAACACATCCTCCTCCTGTCCTACCACAACACCTCTAACAATCGAGTCACCAACTAGAAGATGCCTTCTCTTCTTACTAACCTTTACTTCTGCCCTCAGTGGCCCATCCAAAACAACATCCCCATTGGAAATAACCTGAGCAGCCATGTCTCCAACAGCAACAGCATCTCTATCAATATCAGCAAGAACACTAAAACTATTCTGCACAGAGAGGCCAAACGTGCTGTGCTATGATATATGTGGTGAGATAAGGGGTGATATGGATGGTGATATATATGGTGATGTATGTGGTGATCTAAGTGGTGATATATATGGTGATATATTTGGTGATATATGTGGTGATATGTATACTAATACATGTGGTGTTATGAATGGTTATATATGTGGTGATGTATAAGGTGATATGTATGGTGATATATGTGGTAATATGTATGGTGATATATGTGGTGATATGTATACTGATACATGGGGTGTTATGAATGGTGATATATGTGGTGATGTATAAGGTGATATGTATAGTTATATATGTGGTGATATTTATGGTGAGATATGTAGTTATATGCATGGTGATATCTGATGTGATATATCTGGTGATATATGATGTGATATATGTGGTGATATGTATGGTGATTTATTCGGTGATATATGTGGTGATATTTATGGTGATATATGTAGTGATATGTATGGTGATATATAATGTGATAAGTGGTGATATATATGTTGATATATGTCGTGATATATGTGGTGATATATGTGGTCATATGGATGGTGAAATGTATGGTGATATATGTGGCAACATAAGGAGTGATATGTATGGTGATATATATGGTGATGTATGTGGTGATATAAGTGGTGATATATATGGTGAAATAAGTGGTGATATATATGGTGATATAAGTGGTGATATGTATGGTGATATATGTGGTGATATCTATGGTGATATATGTGGAGATATATATGGTGATATGTATGATGATATATGTGGTGGTATATATATGGTGATATATGTGGTGATATGTATGGTGATATATGTGGGGATATATTTGTAGATATATGTGGTGAGATGTATGATGAAATATGTGGTGATATGTGGGGATATATTGGTAGATATATGTGGTGATATGTATGGTGATATGAATATATATATATATATATATATATATATATATATATGGTGATATATGTGGTTATATGTATGGTAATGTATGTGGTGATATGTATAGTCATATATAAGGTGATATGTATTATGTATTGTGAAATATGTGGAGATATGTATAATGATATAAGTGGTGATATGTATGGTGATATAGTTGCATATGTATGGTGATATATGTGTTTATATGTATGGTGATGTATGTGGTGATATGTATGGTGATATATGTGGTTATTTATAGTGATATGTATGATTATATATGTGGTGATATGTATGCTTATATATGGGGTGATATATGTATTGATATGTATAGTGTACAGCGCTATAGGTGGTGATATGTATAGTGATATAAGTGGTGGTACGTATAGTGATATAGGTAGTGATATATATGGTGATATATGTGGTGATAAATATGGTGATATGTTTGGTGATATATGTGTTTATATGTATGGTGATATAAAAGGTGATATGTATGGTGATATATGTAGTGATATGTATAGTGATATAAGTGGTGGTATGTATAGTGATATAGGTAGTGATATATATGGTGATATATGTGGTGATATGTATGGTGATATGTTTGGTGATATATGTGTTTATATGTATGGTGATATAAAAGGTGATATGTATAGTGACATATGTGGTTATATATGGTGATATATATGGTGATATTTATGGTGATATGTATAGTGATATAAAAGGTGATATATGTGGTGATATGTATACTGATACATGTGGTGTTATGAATGGTGATATATGTGGTCATGTATAAGGTGATATGTATAGTTATATATGTGGTGATATGTATGGTGAGATATGTAGTTATATGCATGGAGATATATGATGTGATATATGTGGTGATATGTATGGTGATTTATGTGGTGATATATGTGGTGATATTTATGGTGATATATGTAGTGATATGTAAGGTGATATGTGGTGATATATATGTTGATATATGTGATGATATGGATGGTGATATATGTGGTGATATGGATGGTGAAATGTATGATGATATATGTGGCGACATAAGGGGTGATATGTATGGTGATATATATGGTGATGTATGTCATGATATAAGTGGTGATATATATGGTGAAATAAGTGGTGATATATATGGTGATATATGTTGTGATATGTATGGTGATATATGTCGTGATATATATGGTGATATGTAAGGTGATATACAGATGTAGCCAGGTTTAACATGATCCCTGATGCAACAATTGTGTCAGGGAGCTGTTTTAAGTCAATTAGAGTGTTGAGTTAAATGCGTCATTGTGATCAAGTTAACAGAGGCTACATCTGTATGTGGTGATATGTGGTTATATATGTGGTGATATGTATGGTGATATGGGGGTTATATGTATTAATATGTATAGTGTACAGCGCTATAAGTGGTTATATGTATAGTGATATAAGTGGTGATATATATGGTGATATATATGGTGATATGTTTGGTGATATATGTGTTTATATGTATGGTGATATAAAAGGTGATATGTATGGTGATATATGTGGTTATATATGGTGATATGTATAGTGATATATATGGGGATATTTATGGTGATATGTATAGTGATATTTAAGGTGATATATGTGGTGATATGTATACTGATACATGTGGTGTTATGAATAGTGATATATGTGGTGATATATAAGGTGATATGTATAGTTACATATGTGGTGATAAGTATGGTGAGATATGTAGTTATATGTATGGTGATTTATGTGGTGATATATAATATGATATGTGGTGATATATATGTTGATATATGTGGTGATATGGATGGTGATATATATGGTGATATGTATGGTGAAATGTATGGTGATATATGTGGCGAGATAAGGGGTGATATGTATGGTGATATATATGGTGATGTATGTGGTGGTCTAAGTGGTGATATATATGGTGATATATTTGGTGATATGTATACTAATACATGCGGTGTTATGAATGGTTATATATGTGGTGATGTATAAGGTGATATGTATGGTGATATATGTGGTAATATGTATGGTGATATATGTGGTGATATGTATACTGATACATAGGGTGTTATGAATGGTGATATATGTGGTGATGTATAAGGTGATATGTATAGTTATATATGTGGTGATATTTATGGTGAGATATGTAGTTATATGCATGGTGATATCTGATGTGATATATCTGGTGATATATGATGTGATATATGTGGTGATATGTATGGTGATTTATGTGGTGATATATGTGGTGATATTTATGGTGATATATGTAGTAATATGTATGGTGATATATAATGTGATATGTGGTGATATATATGTTGATATATGTGGTGATATATGTGGTCATATGGATGGTGAAATGTATGGTGATATTTGTGGCAACATAAGGGGTGATATGTATGGTGATATATATGGTGATGTATGTGGTGATATAAGTGGTGATATATATGGTGAAATAAGTGGTCATATATGTGGTGATATTTATGGTGATATATGTGGTGATATGTATGGTGATTTGTATGGTGATATATGTGGTGATATCTATGGTGATATACTATCACCGGCCACTTTATTAGGTACACCATGCTAGTAACGGGTTGACCCCCTTTTGCCTTCAGAACTGCCTCAATTCTTTGTGGCATAGATTCAATAAGGTGCTGGAAGCATTCCTCAGAGATTTTGGTCCATATTGAAATGATGGCATCACACGGTTGCCGCAGATTCGTCGGCTGCACATCCATGATGCGAATCTCCCGTTCCACCACATCCCAAAGATGCTCTATTGGATTGAGATCTGGTGACTGTGGAGGCCATTGGAGTACAGTGAACTCATTGTCATGTTCAAGAAACCAGTCTGAGATGATTCTAGCTTTATGACATGGCGCATTATCCTGCTGAAAGTAGCCATCAGATGTTGGGTACATTGTGGTCATAAAGGGATGGACATGGTCAGCAACAATACTCAGGTAGGCTGTGGCGTTGCAACGATGCTCAATTGGTACCAAGAGGCCCAAAGAGTGCCAAGAAAATATTCCCCACACCATGACACCACCACCACCAGCCTGAACTGTTGATACAAGGCAGGATGGATCCATGCTTTCATGTTGTTGACGCCAAATTCTGACCCTACCATCCGAATGTCGCAGCAGAAATCGAGACTCATCAGACCAGGCAACGTTTTTCCAATCTTCTACTGTCCAATTTCGATGAGCTTGTGCAAATTGTAGCCTCCGTTTCCTGTTCTTAGCTGAAAAGAGTGGCACCCGGTGTGGTCTTCTGCTGCTGTAGCTCATCTGCCTCAAAGTTGGATGTACTGTGCGTTCAGAGATGCTCTTCTGCCTACCTTGGTTGTAACGGTTGGCTATTTGAGTCACTGTTGCCTTTCCATCGGCTCGAACCAGTCTGCCCATTCTCCTCTGACCTCTGGCATCAACAAGGCATTTCCGCCCACAGAACTGCCGCTCACTGGATGTTTTTTCTTTTTCGGACCATTCTATGTAAATCCTAGAGATGGTTGTGCGTGAAAATCCCAGTAGATCAGCAGTTTCTGAAATACTCAGACCAGCCCTTCTGGCACCAACAACCATGCCACGTTCAAAGGCACTCAAATCACCTTTCTTCCCCATACTAATGCTCGGTTTGAACTGCAGGAGATTGTCTTGACCATGTCTACATGCCTAAATGCACTGAGTTGCCGCCATGTGATTGGCTGATTAGAAATTAAGTGGTAACGTGCAGTTGGACAGGTGTACCTAATAAAGTGGCCGGTGAGTGTATGTGGAGAAATATATGGTGATATGTATGATGATATATGTGGTGGTATATATATGGTGATATATGTGGTGATATGTATGGTGATATATGTGGGGATATATTTGTAGATATATGTGGTGATATGTAGGATGAAATATGTGGTGGTATGTATGGTGATATATGTCGTGATATATGTGGTGATATGTGGTTATATATGTGGTGATATGTATGGTTATATGAATGAATATATATATGTATATATATGGTGATGTATGTGGTTATATGTATGGTGATATATAAGGTGATATGTATTGTGCAATATGTGGAGATATGTATAATGATATAAGTGGTGATATGTATGGTGATATAGTTGCATATGTATGGTGATATATTTGTTTATATGTATGGTGATGTATGTAGTGATATGTATGGTGATATATGTGGTTATTTATAGTGATATGTATGATTATATATGTGGTGATATGTATGCTTATATATGGGATGATATATGTATTGATATGTATAGTGTACAGCGCTATAAGTGGTGATATGTATAGTGATATAAGTGGTGGTATGTATAGTGATATAAGTAGTGATATATATGGTGATATATGTGGTGATATATATGGAGATATGTTTGGTGATATATGTGTTTATATGTATAGTGATATAAAAGGTGATATGTATGGTGATATATGTGGTTATATGTTTGGTGATATATGTAGTGATATGTATAGTGATATATGTGGTTATATATGGTGATATATATGGTGATATTTATGGTGATATGTATAGTGATATAAAAGGTGATATATGTGGTGATATGTATACTGATACATGTGGTGTTATGAATGGTGATATATGTGGTGATGTATAAGGTGATATGTATAGTTATATATGTGGTGATATGTATGGTGAGATATGTAGTTATATGCATGGAGATATGTGGTGATATATGATGTGATATATGTGGTGATATGTATGGTGATTTATGTGGTGATATATGTGGTGATATTTATGGTGATATATGTAGTGATATGTAAGGTGATATGTGGTGATATATATGTTGATATATGTGATGATATGGATGGAGATATATGTGGTGATATGGATGGTGAAATGTATGGTGATATATGTGGTGACATAAGGGGTGATATATATGGTGATGTATGTGGTGATATAAGTGGTGATATATATGGTGAAATAAGTGGTGATATATATATGGTGATATAAGTGGTGATATATGTTGTGATATGTATGGTGATATATGTCGTGATATATGTGGTGATATGTAAGGTGATATATGTGGTGATATGTGGTTATATATGTGGTGATATGTATGGTGATATGGGGGTTTTATGTATTAATATGTATAGTGTACAGCGCTATAAGTGGTGATATGTATAGTGATATAAGTGGTGATATATATGGTGATATGTTTGGTGATATATGTGTTTATATGTATGGTGATATATAAGGTGATATCTATGGTGATATATGTGGTTATATGTTCGGTGATATATGTAGTGATATGTATATTGATATATGTGGTGAAATGTGGTGATATATATGTTGATATTTATGGTGATATGTATAGTGATATTTAAGGTGATATATGTGGTGATATGTATACTGATACATGTGGTGTTATGAATGGTGATATATTTGGTGATATATAAGGTGATATGTATATTTATATATGTGTGATAAGTATGGTGAGATATGTAGTTATATGTATGGTGATATATAATGTGTTATGTGGTTATATGTATGGTGATATATATGGTGATGTATGTGGTGATCTAAGTGGTGATATATATGGTGAAATAAGTGTTGATATATATGGTGATATAAGTGGTGATATATGTTGTAATATGTATGCTGATATATGTTGTGATATGTATGGTGATATGTATGGTGATATATGTGTTAATATTTATGGTGATATATGTGGTGAGATGTATGGTGATTTGTATGGTGATATATGTGTTGATATCTATGGTGATATATGTGGAGATATATATTGTGATATGTAGTTGTGGTGGTATAAATATGGTGATATATGTGGTGATATGTATTGTGATATATGTGGGGATATATGTGGAGATATATGTGGTGATATGTATGATGATATATGTGGTGGTATGTATGGTGATATTTGTTGTGATATATGTGGTGATATGTAAGGTGATATATGTGGTGATATGTAGTTATATATGTGGTGATATGTATGGTGATATATAGTGATATGTATGGTGATATACAGTATGTGGTGATATGTATGGTCATATATAAGGTGATATGTATGGTCATTTATGTGGTGATATATGTAAATATATACGTGGTGATATGAATGGTAATATATGTGGTTATATATGTGGTGATATGTATGGTGATTTATGTGGTGATATATGTGGTGATATTTATGGTGATATATGTAGTGATATGTATGGTGATATATAATGTGATATGTGGTGATATATATGTTGATATATGTGGTGATATATGTTGTGATATATGTCGTGTTATGGATGGTGAAATGGATGGTGATATATGTGGCAACATAACGGGTGATATGTATGGTGATATATATGGTGATGTATGTGGTGATATAAGTGGTGATATATATAGTGAAATAAGTGGTCATATATATGGTGATATAAGTGGTGATATATGTTGTGATATTTATGGTGATATGTACGGTCCTATATGTGGTAATATGTATGGTGATTTGTATGGTGATATATGTGGTGATATCTATGGTGATATATGTGGATATATATAGTGATACGTATGATGATATATTTGGTGGTATATATATGGTGATATATGTGGTGATATGTATGGTGATATATGTGGGGATATATTTGTAGATATATGTGGTGATATGTATGATGAAATATGTGGTGGTATATATATATGGTGATATATGTCGTGATATGTATGGTGATATATGTAGGGATATATTTGTAGATATATGTGGTAATATGTATGATGAAATATGTGGTGGTATGTATGGTGATATATGTCGTGATATATGTGGTAATATGTAAGGTGATATATGTGGTGATATGTAGTTATATATGTGGTGATATGTATGGTGACATGAATATATTTATATATATATATATATATATATATATGGTGATATATGTGGTTATATGTATGGTAATATATGTGGTGATATGTATGGTGATATATAAGGTGATATGTATTGTGAAATATGTGGTGATATGTATAATGATATAAGTGGTAATATGTATGGTGATATAGTTGCATATGTATGGTGATATATGTGGTTATTTATAGTGATATGTATGATAATATATGTGGTGATATGTATGCTTCTATATGGGGTGATATATGTATTGATATATATAGTGTACAGCGCTATAAGTGGTGATATGTATAGTGATATAAATGGTGGTATGTATATTGATATAAGTAGTGATATATATGGTGATATATGTGGTGATATATATGGTGATATGTTTGGTGATATATGTGTTTATATGTATGGTGATATAAAAGGTGATATGTTTGGTGATATATGTAGTGATATGTATAGTGATATATGGGGTGATATGTGGTTATATATGGTGATATATATGGTGATATTTATGGTGATATGTATAGTGATATAAAAGGTGATATATGTGGTGATATGTATACTGATACATGTGGTGTTATGAATGGTGATATATGTGGTGATGTATAAGGTGATATGTATAGTTATATATGTGGTGATATGTATGGTGAGATATGTAGTTATATGCATGGAGATATATGATGTGATATATGTGGTGATATATGATGTGATATATGTGGTGATATTTATGGTGATATATGTAGTGATATGTAAGGTGATATGTGGGGATATATATGTTGATATATGTGATAATATGGATGGTGATATATGTGCTGATAGGGATGGTGAAATGTATGGTGATATATGTGGGGATATATTTGTAGATATATGTGGTGATATGTATGATGAAATATGTGGTGGTATGTATGGTGATATACACTCACCGGCCACTTTATTAGGTACACCATGCTAGTAACGGGTTGGACCCCCTTTTGCCTTCAGAACTGCCTCAATTCTTCGTGGCATAGATTCAACAAGGTGCTGGTAGCATTCCTCAGAGATTTTGGTCCATATTGACATAATGGCATCACACAGTTGCCGCAGATTTGTCGGCTGCACATCCATGATGCGAATCTCCCGTTCCACCACATCCCAAAGATGCTCTATTGGATTGAGATCTGGTGACTGTGGAGGCCATTTGAGTACAGTGAACTTATTGTCATGTTCAAGATACCAGTCTGAGATGATTCTAGCTTTATGACAAGGCGCATTATCCTGCTGAAAGTAGCCATCAGATGTTGGGTACATTGTGGTCATAAAGGGATGGACATGGTCAGCAACAATACTCAGGTAGGCTGTGGCGTTGCAACGATGCTCAATTGGTACCAAGGGGCCCAAAGAGTGCCAAGAAAATATTCCCCACACCATGACACCACCACCACCAGCCTGAACCGTTGATACAAGGCAGGATGGATCCATGCTTTCATGTTGTTGACGCCAAATTCTGACCCTACCATCCGAATGTCGCAGCAGAAATTGAGACTCATCAGACCAGGCAACGTTTTTCCAATCTTCTACTGTCCAATTTCGATGAGCTTGTGCAAATTGTAGCCTCAGTTTCCTGTTCTTAGCTGAAAAGAGTGGCACCCGGTGTGGTCTTCTGCTGCTGTAGCCCATCTGCCTCAAATTTCGACGTACTGTGCGTTCAGAGATGCTCTTCTGCCTACCTTGGTTGTAACGGTTGGCTATTTGAGTCACTGTTGCCTTTCTATCAGCTCGAAACAGTCTGCCCATTCTCCTCTGACCTCTGGCACCAACAAGGCATTTCCGCCCACAGAACTGCCGCTCACTGGATGTTTTTTCTTTTTCGGACCATTCTCTGTAAACCCTAGAGATGGTTGTGCGTGAAAATCCCAGTAGATCAGCAGTTTCTGAAATACTCAGACCAGCCCTTCTGGCACCAACAATCATGCCACGTTCAAAGGCACTCAAATCACCTTTCTTCCCCATACTGATGCTCGGTTTGAACTGCAGGAGATTGTCTTGACCATGTCTACATGCCTAAATGCACTGAGTTGCCGCCATATGATTGGCTGATTAGAAATTAAGTGGTAACGTGCAGTTGGACAGGTGTACCTAATAAAGTGGCCGGTGAGTGTATGTCGTGATATATGTGGTGATATGTGGTTATATATGTGGTGATATGTATGGTGATATGAATGAATATATATATATATATGTATATATATGGTGATATTTCTGGTTATATGTATGGTAATATATGTGGTGATATGTATGGTGATATATAAGGTGATATGTATTGTGAAATATGTGAAGATATGTATAATGATATAAGTGGTGATATGTATGGTTATATAGTTGCATATGTATGGTGATATATGTGTTTATATGTATGGTGATGTATGTAGTGATATGTATGGTGATATATGTGGTTATTTATAGTGATATGTATGCTTATATATGTGGTGATATGTATGCTTATAAGTAGTGATACATATGGTGATATATGTGGTGATATATATGGTGATATGTTTGGTGATATATATGTTTATATGTATGGTGATATAAAAGGTGATATGTATGGTGATATATGTGGTTATATGTTTGGTGATATATGTAGTGATATATGTGGTTATATATGGTGATATATATGGTGATATTTATGGTGATATGTATAGTTATATAAAAGGTGATATATGTGGTGATATGTATACTGATACATGTGGTGTTATGAATGGTGATATATGTGGTGATGTATAAGGTGATATGTATAGTTATATATGTGGTGATATGTATGGTGAGATATGTAGTTATATGCATGGAGATATATGATGTGATATATGTGGTGATATGTATGGTGATTTATGTGGTGATATATGTGGTGATATGTATGGTGATTTATGTGGTGATATATGTGGTGATATTTATGGTGATATATGTAGTGATATGTAAGGTGATATGTGGTGATATATATGTTGATATATGTGATGATATGGATGGTGATATATGTGGTGATATGGATGGTGAAATGTATAATGATATATGTGGCGACATAAGGGGTGATATGTATGGTGATATATATGGTGATGTATGTCATGATATAAGTGGTGATATATATGGTGAAATAAGTGGTGATATATATGGTGATATAAGTGGTGATATATGTTGTGATATGTATGGTGATATATGTTGTGATATATGTGGTGATATGTAAGGTGATATACAGTATGTGGTGATATGTGGTTATATATGTGGTGATATGTATGGTGATATGGGGGTTATATGTATTAATATGTATAGTGTACAGCACTATAAGTGGTGATATGTATAGTGATATAAGTGGTGATATATATGGTGATATATAAGGTGATATGTAAGGTGATATATGTGGTTATATGTTTGATGATATATGTAGTGATATGTATAGTGATATATGTGGTGAAATGTGGTTATATATGGTGATATGTATGGTGATATATATAGTGATATTTATGGTGATATGTATAGTGATATTTAAGGTGATATATGTGGTGATATGTATACTGATACATGTGGTGTTATGAATAGTGATATATGCTGTTATATATAAGGTGATATGTATAGTTATATATGTGGTGATAAGTATGGTGAGATATGTAGTTATATGTATGGTGATTTATGTGGTGATATATATGTTGATATATGTGGTGATATGGATGGTGATATGGATGGTGAAATTTATGATGATATATGTGGCGAGATAAGGGGTGATATGTATGGTGATATATATGGTGATGTATGTAGTGATCTAAGTGGTGATATATATGGTGATATAAATGGTGAAATATGTGGTGATATGTATACTAATACATGTGGTGTTATGAATGGTTATATATGTGGTGATGTATAAGGTGATATGTATGGTGATATATGTGGTAATATATATGGTGATATATGTGGTGATATGTATACTGATACATGGGGTGTTATGAATGGTGATATATGTGGTGATGTATAAGGTGATATGTATAGTTATATATGTGGTGATATTTATGGTGAGATATGTAGTTATATGCATGGTGATATCTGATGTGATATATCTGGTGATATATGATGTGATATATGTGGTGATATGTATGGTGATTTATGTGGTGATATATGTCTTGATATTTATGGTGATATATGTAGTGATATGTATGGTGATATATAATGTGATATGTGGTGATATATATGTTGATATATGTGGTGATATATGTGGTGATATATGTGGTCATATGGATGGTGAAATGTATGGTGATATATGTGGCAACATAAGGGGTGATATGTATGGTGATCTATATGGTGATGTATGTGGTGATATAAGTGGTGATATATATGGTGATATAAGTGGTGATATATATGGTGATATAAGTGGTGATATGTATGGTGATATGTATGGTGATATATGTGGTGATATCTATGGTGATATATGTGGAGATATATATGGTGATATGTATGATGATATATGTGGTGGTATATATATGGTGATATATGTGGTGATATGTATGGTGATATATGTGGGGATATATTTGTAGATATATGTGGTGAGAAGTATGATGAAATATGTGGTGGTATATATATGGTGATATATGTGGTGATATGTATGGTGATATGTGAGGATATATTGGTAGATATATGTGGTGATATGTATGGTGATAAGAATATATATATATATATATATATATATATATATATATGGTGATATATGTGGTTATATGTATGGTAATATATGTGGTGATATGTATGGTGATATATAAGGTGATATGTATTGTGAAATATGTGGAGATATGTATAATGATATAAGTGGTGATATGTATGGTGATATAGTTGCATATGTATGGTGATATATTTGTTTATATGTATGGTGATATATGTGGTTATTTATAGTGATATGTATGATTATATATGTGGTGATATGTATGCTTATGTATGGGATAATATATGTATTGATATGTATAGTGTACAGCGCTATAAGTGGTGATATGTATAGTGATATAAGTGGTGATATGTATAGTGATATAAGTAGTGATATATATGGTGATATATATGGTGATATGTTTGGTGATATATGTGTTTATATGTAAAGTGATATAAAAGGTGATATGTATGGTGATATATGTGGTTATGTTTGGTGATATATGTAGTGATATGTATAGTGATATATGTGGTTATATATAGTAATATATATGGTGATATTTATGGTGATATGTATAGTGATATAAAAGGTGATATATGTGGTGATATTTATATTGATACATGTAGTGTTATGAATGGTGATATATGTGGTGATATGTATGGTGAGATATGTAGTTATATGCATGGAGATATATGATGTGATATATGTGGTGATATGTATGGTGATTTATGTGGTGATATATGTGGTGATATTTATGGTGATATATGTAGTGATATGTAAGGTGATATGTGGTGATATATATGTTGATATATGTGATGATATGGATGGTGATATATGTGGTGATATGGATGGTGAAATGTATGGTGATATATGTGGTGACATAATGGGTGATATGTATGGTGATATATATGGTGATGTATGTGGTGATATATATGGTGAAATAAGTGGTGATATATATATGGTGATATAAGTGGTGATATATGTTGTGATATATAAGGTGATATATGTGGTGATATGTGGTTATATATGTGGTGGTATGTATGGTGATATGGGGGTTTTATGTATTAATATGTATAGTGTACAGCGCTATAAGTGGTGATATGTATAGTGATATAAGTGGTGATATATATGGTGATATGTTTGGTGATATATGTGTTTATATGTATGGTGATATATAAGGTGATATCTGGTGATATATGTGGTTATATGTTTGGTGATATATGTAGTGATATGTATAGTGATATATGTGGTGAAATGTGGTTATATATGGTGATATATATGTTGATATTTATGGTGATATGTATAGTGATATTTAAGGTGATATATGTGGTGATATGTATACTGATACATGTGGTGTTATGAATGGTGATATATTTGGTGATATATAAGGTGATATGTATATTTATATATGTGTGATAAGTATGGTGAGATATGTAGTTATATGTATGGTGATTTATGTGGTGATATATAATGTGTTATGTGGTTATATGTATGGTGATATATATGGTGATGTATGTGGTGATCTAAGTGGTGATATATATGGTGAAATAAGTGTTGATATATATGGTGATATAAGTGGTGATATATGTTGTGATATGTATGGTGATATATGTTGTGATATGTATGGTGATATGTATGGTGATATATGTGTTGATATTTATGGTGATATATGTGGTGAGATGTATGGTGATTTGTATGGTGATATATGTGTTGATATCTATGGTGATATATGTGGAGATATATATTGTGATATGTAGATGTGGTGGTATAAATATGGTGATATATGTGGTGATATGTATTGTGATATATGTGGGGATATATGTGGAGATATATGTGGTGATATGTATGATGATATATGTGGTAGTATGTATGGTGATATTTGTTGTGATATATGTGGTGATATGTAAGGTGATATATGGTTATATATGTGGTGATATGTATGGTGATATATAGTGATATGTATGGTGATATACAGTATGTGGTGATATGTATGGTCATATATAAGGTGATATGTATGGTCATATATGTGGTGATATATGTAAATATATACGTGGTGATATGAATGGTGATATATGTGGTTATATATGTGGTGATATGTATGGTTATATATGTGGTGATACATGGTTATGTATGTGGTGATATGTATGGCAATATATGTGGTGTTATATAGTTATATGTATGGTGATATGTTTGGTCACATACACGGTGATATTTGTGGTGATATGTATGGTGATATATGCGGTGATATGTATAGTGATATATGTAGTGATATATATGCTGATATATGTGGTGATATATGTGGTGATATGTATGGTGATATAAATAGCTATATGTATGGTAATATATGTAGTGATATGTATGGTGATATAAATGATAATATATATAGTGATATGTGGTTATATGTATGGTGATCTATGTGGTGATATGTGGGGTAATATAAGTGGTGATTTATATGGTGATATGTATGGTGATATGAATGATTATATATATGGTGATATATGTGTTTATATGTATGGTAATATATGTGGTGATATGTATGCTTTTATATGGAGTGTATAGTGTACAGCGCTATAAGTGGTGATACTGTATGCATAGTGATATAATTGGTGATATATATGGTGATATATGTGGTGATATATATGATGATATGTTTGGTGATATATGTGTTTATATGTATGGTGATATATAAGGTGATATGTATGGTGATATATGTGGTTATATGTTTGGTGATATATGTAGTGATATGTATAGTGATATATGTGGTGAAATGTGGTCATATATGGTATTATGTATGGTGATATATATGGTGATATGTATAGTGATATATAAGGTGATATATGTGGTGATTTGTATACTGATACATGTGGTGTTATTAATGGTGATATATGTGGTGATGTATAAGGTGAGATATGTAGTTATATGTATGGTGATATATGATGTGATATATGGGGTGATATATGATGTGATATATGTGGTGATATGTATGGTGATTTATGTAGTGATATATGTGGTGATATATATGTTGATATATGTGGTGATATGGATGGTGACATATGTGGTGATATGGATGGTGAAATGGATGGTGATATATGTGGCGACATAAGGGGTGATATGTATGGTGATATATATGGTGATGTATGTGGTGATATAAGTGGTGATATATCTGGTGATATATGTGGTTATATACTGTATGTGGTGATATAAGTCAGTGCTTCTGAAACTGTGAGGCGGGCCTCTCCAATGAGGCACCCCCTAGATGTTGGTGAGGCCCAGCTGAGGAGCCAGGTTTCACAAAAGAGACTACGATCTGCACAGTCCTTTTGCTGTTTGCAAAAATATCCATTTTAGCAACATTATTAACTTATTTTGCACTTGCTTTATTAGTATAGAGAGCTTGGGAGATGAGTGAAAGGTAGCCCTAGCATTATTTCCAGCTTTTAAATGGACTTTCACCACAGATAGTGAGGCCCAGGCATCCTCTTGGTCAGTCTGGTGAGGCGCAAGCATTGCCTTGGTCTGTTGGGTGAGGCTCCAGTAGAAAAAGTTTGAGAAGCGCTGCTTTATACAATTGCTGACAGCAGACTGTAGACTTCACAAGACAGAAGCTGTACTGAGGACCTTTAGAGTAGTAGAGCTGAGAGTATTTGAGAGGAGTTTGTACTGCAAGTTCAGAGTAGTAGAGAGGAGAAGGTTGTGAGAGTTCAGAATAGTTGAGAGGCGTTGGTACAGCAGGTTCAGAGTAGTAGAGAGGAGTAGGTTATGAGAGTCCCAACCCAAGTAGTAATGTGCTCTGCTGGAACTTTAGAAGGAGAAGAAGTAGAATACTGAAGACTTGAAAATAGAAGTTTTACTTGTGCTCGTGTTTCGACCTTTGTCGCTATACCACCTTTTGCCCACCAGTGTCGGGTGACCCGCCCTATGAGGGTGACACAAGCCCCAGATCTTGTTACCTGGTTTAAACAGAGTGGCTAAGGTTTCCTGGTTACACTTGGGCTGCAAGATAGAGTACGTAGGCTTCTAGCAACTTTTCTCTATCCGGATTGGTTCCTCTTGTTATAAGGATACTATTCTGCTCTTTTAGACTTGTTCTCAGCTTGGTTTGGGGTGTCTCTGATTTGTCCTCTCTTTGGAGTAGCTTAATATTGCATAGTGTGTAAAGGTGCTGCTTTCAAGAAACTGGTGTCTGCGTCTCCCATGTGCATCTGCTCTGCACAGGAACCTGACTAAGACTGTGGACTAGTTCTGGAGTGGGAAAGCCAGGGCCCAGCTGGACCACAGCAAGGATCAACTTGTTTTCTGTCTTCTCTGCTCAACAACCAGACTAAGACTGACTAACAGTGGGTGTATACTTCCTCTCCCTATGTGCCAACTTTCTACAGGAGGTGTAATGTCCCCTGTGAGTGGTGGAGAAGAAAGTATAGAAAGAAAGGAGCTTAGAGATAGGTAGGGAAGAAGAGAAGGTCCTTATTGGTGTACAGATTACAACAAACAATAACCCTTTAGTTACCTGCAGCTGTACAAAATACAAAAAGTACAGTTACATACAAGAGCGACATCTTGTGGCAAATGTTAGGTACTACTTTATTACCAGTTACTTGAAGTACAGGCTTTTGCAAGGGGTGTGACATATTAGCAACACCCGTGGTGGAACACCACAACAGGGTCAGTTTTTTGCATGGCCGCTAGCGATCCCGGCCGGCGTGTATACTATGTGTATACACTCCAGCCGTGATTCCATAGACGGCAGCACAATGTAAGTTTCATATTGATCACGGCTGTTGTTGCAAATCGGCAACATGATTAATATGAAACTTACGTCGTGTGTACATAGCCTTAAGCTGTAAACTGTGGGGAAACCTAGCAGTAATTGTTTAATATGCCTGCAGCACCACCACAGGAAAATTAATGCATTACACAGACTCCATTCAAATCAATCAGGGGTCTGTATAACACAGGACAGGAGGGGTCCTCTGAAGTGAGAGATGCTCTTTGTAACTGCTCCCCCCAATGGATGAGGCTGAGCCGAACAGAGAACCCTCATCTATTATATAACTTCTTTTTTCCCTTAATATGGTCAATTCATTTAGCCGAGTCTTTACAAGTTATTAAACACATCAGGTTTAACAAACTGTTCTGTATATTCCTATGTCAGGCAATGAATTGCTTATAACCTCTTACACATTGCAGCTAATATTGGGTCATAGACTGAGACTGATTTACATTTGCATACAAGTCGCTGGCTCTCAATATAATTTATACTATTAAGATATAATTGACTCATGAATTATGGAGATGGTAATTATGGTCTTATTACATTTCAACTATAGGCCTGGATAGTCCGCTGGAGAATGAGAACTCCTGCATGTTATTATGTTATATAAAAGTGGAGCCTGGGTATCTTTACGGACCAAACACAACACAGCTAGGTCCCAAACCTATATTGGATGGACCCTCAATTAGTAGCATGGTGCAGTAACCCAGGGCAGCCGGGTGGTGTTAGCTAGGGCAAATGGTAGTGTACCTTTTCAGCTCTTCACATGGGGCCTGAGTGGTATGTGCCCTCCCCAGGTCTTTTAAAATATAGCAGTGTAGGTTCAGGTGTAGTGCGAGGAGCTACAGAGTCCAGAATAGACTTAAAAAGGTGCAAATTTAATTGTAAAATCTTCTTAAAAACACCACATAAACAGTTTTTTCCAATAAGGTGCAGAAAATACAGTAAGAGGAAAACTGACTGAGATCCCTTGAAGTATACTTGGTGCTTTGCAATAATATACTTGAAATCACTGCCTTAAATAGGTATACTGTAGGTTACTTTAGACTTGGAATAAATCACAGCTTAGCAGAAGTAGACTGAAGAATAATACTGTCAATACTGATTGACAAAGGTTCTGGTTATTGAAGATAAGCTTAACTTGAGTTAGTTTAGTCAGTAGGTTCTCTAGAAGTAGGTGTGATAATATAGTTTTAAAAGTATAAAGAGTTTGTAATTATGTATAATCAGACAGGTGATATATAATAAAATTTAATATATAACTTTATATGCAATCGAATAATTACATATAAGAAAATACATAATATATACCTAGAATAAAACAGTACCTAATAATTCATAAAATCTGTGTAAATATACAACATGAATTCATACGATGCGAACTCATATAATATTAAAACATATAACATAAAACATAAATTCATGTAGAGCCAAAATTTGCTAACCGTGCAGGGCCCTTTGCACTGGTAGCTGACAACATAAAAATCACAGGTATAAGTACAAGTGCTACTGAACTATCATGTGAAATAACAATTATACTGAAGTATTTACAAATATTTACAGACTACTACAGAGATTGATGTGTACATAAATATTAAGCGCTACAGAACCATTATATGAATAACAACTTTATTAAACTATCTACAAAGAACATAGGCTATATGAATTTGGAATATCTATACAATATATACACATTGATACTTATGGTTAGCAAATTTTGGCTCTACATAAATTTATGTTTTATGTTTTAATATTATATGTGCTCACATCGTATGAATTCCTGTTATATATTTACACAGATTTTATGACTTATTAGGTACTGTTTTATTATAGGTATATATTATGTCTTTTCTTATATGTAATTATTCGATTGCATATCAAGTTATATATTAAATTTTATTATATATCACCTGATTATAGATAATTACAAACTCTTTATACTTCCCACCCTTTACTATCACACCTACTTCTAGAGAGCCTACTCACTAAACATATTCCTTTTTGTCCTTGGGCGCTGAGACAGTAGTGCACTCAGAGTTTGGCCTAGTTGTACCCATCCGTGGGGAGTAGCAAACTCATACATTCTTAACTTGACTTAGAAAACATAGGATCCGGATAGGGGATCTTTTAAGAACAAGTACCCGCATACTTGGCTCTGGGGACTTTTAAGAAGAAGTACCTGCATCTGCGGCAATGACGATCCGCCTTTTACTGTCCGTGGACGCCAAGTGACACAAATCCAGGAATACAGGCCCCACCTAGTGGGTAAAGCTAGCCATTGGGGCAAACCTGGTCTCCTCTGTGAAGTCTCTTACTGTGAAGGCCAGGAAGCAAGGGCAATTCACTGTCATGTTCCAAGAATCAAACATGAACTTTAGTAGGAATTTATGGTATTATTCATCTTTCCCTTGAGGGGGTTTTCAGACTCATGGAAAAGTTTAGGTAAAGGTCATGGGAGGCAAAGTATCCAGAAATCAGATATGCTTTTTTAAGCATATTTTATCCATCTGACTGGACCGTGTTTCTCCACAGTGATCTAGATCAGTCTGACTGGGCTATGTTTTTCCACAGAAATCTGGATCTATCTGATTGGCCATGTTTCTCCTCAGAAATCTGGATCCATGTGACAGGACATCTTTCTCCACAGAGATCTGGAACCATCTCATTGAATATGTTTCTCGACAGAAATCTAGATGCTTCTGACAAGCTCTGTTTCTCCACAGAAATCTGGATCCATCTGACCGGGCCATGTTTCTTCACAGAGATCTGGATCAATCTGACCGGCCAAGTTTCTCCACATAGATTTGGATCCATCTGACCAGGCCATGTTTCTCTACAGAGATCTGGATCTTTCAGACCCGCCATGTTTCTCCACAGTAATCTGGATCCTTCTGACCAAGCCATGTTTCTCTAAAGAGATCGATTTGACCAGGTCATGTATAATGTCGTTTTTATGGTGTGGTTATTTGGCTGCTTTATACTAGGTTTTCAGTTGTTGCTACCTGGTTTTCAGAAGTGATTAGTATCCAGAAATCACCAATATTTTTCTAGCATATTTGGGAAAAACATTGAATTATAAGATAAATCTGGGGACATTTGACTCTTGTTCTTCTGATTAGTTGAGTTCCTGATCTTGATCATGTAGTTACCCCCTATATTGTGCATAAAGGATAACTTTTAACCTTGGGATAACCCCTTTAATAAATAACAAACGTTATACCGAACTGTTCATGTGTACTGTGTAACCTCAGAGACTATGCTGAATCTTCTGTTGAGTCAGGAAGCTGCCAGTGTAAATCGAGCCTGCTTAGCCTCTCTTCTAAAAATAGATAAAAACAATAAAAAATGTATGTGTAGATGTGCCCTGAGAGAAGATGAAATGGATATAGTTATCAGTCGCCATCTTACTGCTATTGTGTGTGAACTGGGGGCTGCATGACTGATGTCTCCAAAGTCTAAACCTTACCTTGACATTCCATTTTTATTAAAATTTTAGTAAAATATCTATTCGATCTATTCGATCGAACAGTATTCGCTCATCACTAATATTTCTATATTCAAACTGTTTAGACACTATCTATATGAAGCACTACAGGAGCAGAGCGGGCCCTGGAATGTTCCATGTGACCGAAAATAGGGGGCTGCACAGATGTTGTCAACGATGTAGAACAATGGCAGAGGCCAGTGCAGTTCAATGGGTAACTTGGGGGAACAGACACAGATTATCCACATAAGGAGAGGCACAGTTCTTAAAAAGTTCCCAGTGGTTGGTATAGGCTTAACCCGTGAAAGTTAATTCCTGAGATGTTTAAAATACCTGAGATGATGAGATTCATCCCAGTGGTAAAAAAAGATCTAAGGCCCCCTTCACACGTCCGGAAAAAACATCCGGAT
Source organism: Dendropsophus ebraccatus (assembly GCF_027789765.1). NCBI lineage: Eukaryota > Metazoa > Chordata > Amphibia > Anura > Hylidae > Dendropsophus > Dendropsophus ebraccatus. Next base: position 166,927,067 of record NC_091456.1, on the reverse strand, counting down.
TTCCTGTCAGGAAATCCGGACGGATTTCCGGACCCATAGACTTTAATTGGTCACAGACATCCTTCCGGATTTTTCTGGATGGGTGTCCGTTCCGGAAAATAGATCCGGAAAAAATAGGACCTATTTTTGTCCAGAATTCCGGTCCGGACGCCCCCATAGATGTCATAGATGGCACTACCCGCCCAAGCACCCCCCCCCCCGGACCTCTGCGTCGTCCTCCTGCGGGACCGGAGCAGCGGCGCCGTCGATCTCCATATCCGCCCCCCCCACCTCCACCACGACCTCCCCCCCCCCCTTCCCCGGACCAGTGACCCCCGGACCCCCTCTCCATCCGTCCTTGTTGCCGACTCCGGTCCTCCCCCGAACTCACCTCATGCTGCCTACCGGATGTCAGCAGCCGCAGGACAGGTGAGATCACCCCCCCCCCAGAACTAAAACTCCCACCATGTCCTGCTGACAGAGCATGATGGGAGTTGTACTTCTGCAGCCTGCGGCCATCTAGGTTGCAGAAGTACAACTCCCATCATGCTTTGCTGACAGGCCATGATGGGAGTTGTACTTCTGCAGCCTGCGGCCATCCAGGTTGCAGAAATACAACTCCCATCATGCTTTGCTGACAGGTCATGATGGGAGTTGTACTTCTGTAGCCTGCGGCCATCCAGGTTGCAGAAGTACAACTCCCATCATGCTTTGCTGACAGGTCATGATGGGAGTTGTACTTCTGCAGCCTGCGGCCATCCAGATTGTAGAAGTACAACTCCCATCATGTTTTGCTGACAGGTCATGATGAGAGTTGTACTTCTGCAGCCTGCGGCCATCCAGTTTGCAGAAATACATCTTCCACCATGTCCTATTTTTCCTTCTGATCAGGAAATCCTGAAGGTTTTTCCTGATGGTTTCCTGATGGTTTCCTGAAGGTAAAAACGGATTACTGACAGGAAATCCTGATACTTTCCTGATGACATTTGAGGTCTCCTGATCAGGATTTCCTGACAGTAAAAACTGACACGGACGTGTGAATGGGGCCTAAGATCTAACCCAACCTAAGGTCCTTCAAGATTACTAAAAGGGCCATGATTAAATGCTTACCTTCTCAGGCTATAAGAAATTATGCCTAACTTTGTCTTTATATTAACTACCAAGGTTTTTAAAGCCTTTAGTCATAGAAAAAAAACTTTTGACATTTGAGTGTTGTGACTGTGATGGATCTGGAGATTAAACCTGGAGAAGTCCACGCTTAGGGTGTTCTCTCCCAGCTGAGTCACTTAATCCGGATGGCTGCATAGTGTACATCTATTGGGCTATCCTGCTCACACAGATACAGAGGGTCATCTATCCGCTGGTTCTGTGTTGTCCCACTATTAGTGTTCTTTGCACCTGTCAAAAAGCTTTCTCTCAGGTTGAGTGGTGGATGAAGTATTTACAGTGTCCCCACTAGGTGTCAGTGTTTCTTTTAGTTATATGTATTGCATAGCTGAGGAAGGTCATGGGTTAATATTTTATGTGTACCGTGTGTTCTATGCTTTCCAAGGAGGTGCTCTCTTGCTCTCTTTCTCTCAACCTATCCTGGCTCTCTACACACACTCACCCCTGTAGGAGGAGTTAGTAAGCTCCGTGTGGGAGGAAGTATGCAGTTCAGTGCAGTTGAGTCTAGCCACGAGTGTGAACAGATGCAGCTAGAGACCAACTGTTCTTCCAGTCAGACCACTTTATCTACTACGCAGTGCTAAGCACACCCAAGGGAGAGTAGTCATCAAGGACAGGGCAGTATCCTGACAAGATAGGAAATAGCCTCAGTAGGACAAAGCAACAGTAAAAGTAAAGGTCTATGTATCCTACTGCGCAGTGCACGTAACTGGGAAACCTCATGGTCATGGCCGGGGCTCGTACTACCTTTTGGGACAGGTTCTACACTACCAGAGGGGAGAAGGTGGTAAGACATTTTCTATACATGTATCATTTCACTCAAGATATATCTACTAAAAGTTCCGGCAGAGTACACAGCTACACTGGGTTGAGGCTCCTCTGGCAAACTCCTCTCCTCTGCTCTACTCTTCATTCTACCAGCACTGCTACAACTTCCTCTCTTACTTCTCTCAAGCACCTCCTTCAAGCACTCAAGTGTGTCAAGATTTATTTACCTGTGAAACTGTGTACTGTTATACTGAAAACCTTTACAGTAAAGCTGTTTTATTTTTATAGTAACAGGATTTTTTTCATCCTCTGTCTGCACCTGCACCTATACACACACAACTGCACACCTTGGGATATTTTCCCCCTTTCTATGGGTGGTGGTACCGACAGTCTGGGTGGGTCAGTTGCCACTCAGGACTACCGTGACAAGAGCCCAAGGAACCCACAACAACCCGGCAGGTCACCAACCAGAGAACAAACAGGTATCAACATCACACCTGTGTGCTGGACTAGCACTGGTGTCACGACATACAACATCCTTGGCCAAGTAGTAGAGCCGTCAGCAGCCCACCACAGTTCTCCTGATTGGTCGCAGTCTGAACACTCAGACCCCAACCGATCATAACGTTTGTCGGGCTTTTGCGACATGTACATTTTTTTTTTCTAATTACAGGTACTCTTCAAAGAAGCACTTTTGTTTTCCATACAATCCACATATACCACCACTATTCCTGCAATGTCATCTGTTTCATCTCAGATCTGCTGCATACATGCATTTAGTTACTGTATCTTGACTTTCAGATTTTATTCTCTTTCTTTAAAACCAGCTTTCAATCGCACGGTGCAGCAGTACAGCATCACATGGGCAGCTAAAGCCATTATAACTGGGACAGGAGCTGTATAATCATCCTCAGTAACTTTAACAGGGGGTTATAACCCCCATGTAGAACAGTCCATGCAGCTTCATCATACAGGAGATTCTGCTGGCTGAGATGGTGACCCCCACTGAGAGCCCAGAAACACATGTATTTTCCAGGGGGGTCACCATGAGTTCACCTGACCCAAGTGAAGGAAAGGATTGTAGGAATTTCAGATAGAAAGGAACAACTAGACGAGCTAATATTAGCTGAATTATGTATACTGGCTGCATAATAAGTAATAAAAAAACATCCGGGAGTGCTTATTTGACCTGGGTGTTCAGAACATTCATTTGCTATCTGGTTTGGGCTAGTTCTATAGTAGCATGAAGAAATACAACTCTAACCACGATCAGTGTAAAAATGGTTAACCACATAAATCTAACAGCTATTCACATTCACCTCTAACAGAGTGTTCTTTCTCCAGCCAAAAATGACTTGGTACATAATATAAACAGCCAGAGTGTTCTGCTTCATCCAGCCCAGATCTCCGCTCAATGACATCCATGACTTTCAGTATGGAAAAGGTCTCCTCTGAGGTTGTATGTCGGGTGGTAGCAGTAGACCAGGTGATGGTGTCCGATTTTATGGGAATGTGTTGCCTAAATTAGTTTTTACTGGTAGGATCCAGATATAGAACGTGTTCTTTTTTTCTAACCTGACCATAACTTTTTTTTTTTTAACATTATTATAAGGGTGTCCATCTTGCCTAAGCTGTTTTTCGTAGCATTTAGGGGCATGATTTATGGCATGCCCCATCGACATAGACACAATGGGACAGATTTATCATTAGTGTACACCTAGGTAAACCGGGTGGTGTGTGCAACAATCTGTGCCTTTTCCTTGGAGTTAGCCCTGCTCACCTGATGGGCGGGCAGAGGGGTGTGGCAAGGTGGCGAGAAGGCGTTGCCTCTTCTGTCCACTGATTTATCATGGCTTACACCTGTGAACAGATTTCTGTGCCCGGCGTGCAGCTGGGGCAGGTTTAGGGTGAATGGAGGCTGGGCTTTATTTAAGACCTGCTTATGAGTACACCGGTCTTTATAGTTGTCCCCACTGAACATCTCTAGACCCTATTCTTTATATCGGACATATTTGTGAACATGCTCTGTGACGTCTGTGACCTGTGCAAAGCAAATAAGCAACAATAGACCGGATTTGACCCACTAACATGAATGGAAAGCATTACTGGGCATATTTGTGAACTTTGAGGGGAAAGGCTGAGCTGTGATCTTCATCCATTGTCTCCACTATATTTCCAATCACTTTCCAGCCACTGCCTCTTTATCATCACAAACAATATAGAAGGTCTCATCATAGTTTTCGGTCTAGTTGTCTAATGGTAGCTGGAGCAACTTGATAGAGAGATGGGAATTTTTTTTTCTGTGCAAAGCATTAAAGCTACCAGTGAGAAGAACAGCTTACACTATGACAGTACTTCCTGTTCAGGTTAGAGTTGTCACTGAGTCATCTTGTTATGTACTGAGGACTTTTTAATAACTGCCAGGATGGTGAGGCGTTCTGGACCTTCATCATCCCCCCTCGGAGATCCACCATAGTAAAACACCTTTCTCATTTAATTTAACCCGACCATCTGGATTTACCACTGGAGCTCAATATTATTTATTGCCCAGTACAAAGGACGATCAATGCAAAACAAGCCACAGATCAATCAGACAATGTACATAGACTGATGCCGCATCGAACATGCTCTAGATCAGGTTTCTCAAGTGGAAAGCAACCTCCGATAGATTGATTGTATAGTTCTAGAGAGTAAAGGAGGATTTTGTTGTTTATATGTTAAAATAGATCATTCGGTATCAAAAGGAGACATAGGAAAAATGCGTCGGGCTGTGTTCACACCACCTTTTTACGTTTTTCCTTTAACTTTGTCCTTAAATTTGTAACTTTAAGTTTGCAAAAATTTCATGAAACCAATAAATGATAGCATAATCTGCAACTTGTTTTACAAAAAAACATACAGCTGTAAAAAAAACCCCATAAAAAGCTAATAAATAAAAGAACCCAAAGGAGAATATCTAAAGAGAGGTAGAGGAATGTGGACTGAATCATCGTTGTTGTTGTTGTAACATTACATAGTTATACATAGAAGTGTTTTGTTCCATCAAGGTCCATTATAATTCTCGCTGAGTATCTCTCCGATGGTGTTGATGGGAATCAGAAGACTCTATATAAACCACACTACAAGAATTCAATCACTACTAAACAAGAATTTGTGCAAGTCCAAGATGTGCGTGGATTAACCCTGCATGTCCATGTGTAGAAGTTTGTAAGTACATCACTGCGAGATAATGTTGACTGATACTTTGAGTATACTTTGGGTATGGGGCTGCTCTGTTTGTTCGCAGTACAATGTATGCTGTTATATTTTCTGTTAACCTCGAATACAAGAGGATTTTCTAAAATTTTACCATTTGTAAAACCTTCCAAGGCTTCAAGCCAGACCTAGAGAGGTGGCTGTCATGTCGCACATCTACTTTTAGACCTGCTTTTTGCAGTGGACATTCCATCTCAGCTGCTTTACACTACATTTAGCTCACTGGGTGATACTATGGACTGATATTTAGACCTTAGGTGAAAGGCTAGAGGAGAGTATACACTGTTCATTTGGCTGCATCCTTACTAAAGAGGTACCTCCTCTTTCCAGCCATTACTGTGTCACTATCAAACACTGTACCTCTAAACATCTGTGGAAAATTATGTTTCTTTAGTTGACTCACTGCTTTCCTCCTGCCGGACCACCTTCTTCCCCATAGATTTCCGTCCTACTGTGGTAGTACAAGTCGGAATTCTCTGCTCTGGGTGGAGCTGACTTGTAAGAACCTTCCTGCAAAGCTAAGCGACTTGTCAGTAGAGAGCGGCTGAACTTGCACTGTGCTCTTCTGTAGGTGCAGTCTTGAGTTTTCTATCCCTTTGCTAAGGGCCCTATTCAGAGAAATCGTTGGTTGCTTGATAGATCCTGGACTTACACTCACCGGCCACTTTATTAGGTACACCATGCTAGTAACGGGTGGTCTTCTGCTGCTGTAGCCCATCTGCCTCAAAGTTCGACGTACTGTGCGTTCAGAGATGCTCTTCTGCCTACCTTGGTTGTAACGGTTGGCTATTTGAGTCACTGTTGCCTTTCTATCAGCTCGAACCAGTCTGCCCATTCTCCTCTGACCTCTGGCATCAACAAGGCATTTCCGCCCACAGAACTGCCGCTCACTGGATGTTTTTTCTTTTTCGGACCATTCTCTGTAAACCCTAGAGTTGGTTGTGCGTGAAAATCTTAGTAGATCAGCAGTTTCTGAAATACTCAGACCAGCCCTTCTGGCACCAACAACCATGCCACGTTCAAAGGCACTCAAATCACCTTTCTTCCCCATACTGATGCTCGGTTTGAACTGCAGGAGATTGTCTTGACCATGTCTACATGCCTAAATGCACTGAGTTGCCGCCATGTGATTGGCTGATTAGAAATTAAGTGGTAAAGTGCAGTTGGACAGGTGTACCTAATAAAGTGGGCGGTGAGTGTATTTTTATAATTGATTGTTTGCAAATCGTTCGACATCGTTCAGTGTAATATGACGTCATTCAGTTGTTCCCTCTGAAACGAACGCAGTAGTGACAACACAACGACGACAAGAACGATCACAAGTAACGATCAACGTTCCGTGTAATTGGGTGAACGATTTCAGGTCGTTCGCCATAGCAGTCGTTTAAGATAGTTTATCGTTAAACGTTGAAAAATCGATTAGTGGAATAGGACCCTCAGGTGGTCGATTGTCCTATTTAGCTACTCTGTCCTTGACGTCGGCAAGGGTTGAGACTCCCTTGTCTCCGGTTTTCCTAGGGGGCTTCTCTAGCAGCCCATAGTGGTTGGGAAGCTAGTGTCAGAAACAACTATACACAAGTCCTGACTGGCCTGTAGCCAGGCACTAACTAAGGGTGCGTTTACACAGAAAGATTTATCTGACAGATTTGGGAAGCCAAAGCCAGGAATGGATTTGAAAAGAGGATAGATCCCAGTCTTTCCTTTATGACCTGATCCCTGTTTATAGTCTGTTCCTTGTTTTGGCTTTAAAGATCTGTCAGATAAATCTGTCTGTGTAAACGCACCATTACTCACTGCTAAAGGGAAGTAGTTACTATAAAGGGAAGTGTGTGTGTAGCTAAACCTAAGTGTTCTCTGCAGCTGTGCTGTGTGAGAGTGACATCTAGTGGTTGGAGTAAAGAACAGCTGCCAACCTGTCCTATCCTATCACACTAGGATAAAGTTGTAAGAGAAGAAAACACATAGTGGGACACTACAGAGCCACTCCTACCTCTGTGACCATTGAACTGGTGACCCCCAAGAAGTGATTTACAACTTGCTGACACCAGTTGGTTAAAATCTCCCCCCATACCCCTTTAAGCTCCAATGTGATACAAGGATTCAGTGCTCATTTTCTCCTGTCAATTTCATGCAATTTTTTTCAAGGTATGCAAAAAGATTTGTTTTTATTACCCAATCCTTATATTTTCTATAATATGGGAACCATCAGAAAAATGGAACTATACTAAAAGGACCCACTTGTTGAATTCAGATTTCCCTTTTGTGTAAGTTTCTTTTATTTCTTTCACATACAAAAATTGTCTTTCCTGTACCATCTCCTGAGAAGCCGATTACCTGCGAAACCTGCTTACATCACGCTGTTTTGAGGGTGACGCTCGCAACTATTCTTGTTCTTTCTCCTTATTACCGCCTTTCATCACTAAGTAGCACTGGCGGCATAATACAGACGCAGCCTCCCAGAGCACTCATTTACTTTCCAATTACGTCTCCTATTATTGCCTTTTTGCAGCAGGCAAATTGGAAATCAGTGCAGTGACTGCTGAGGTCTCCACTATTCTGCGCTCCCTTTTCATTATAGGTGACTGCCTGGATTCAACTAAGTACAGAAGAAGATTTTTGCTAAAGCATTAGAGGAGTGCTATATATATATGAAGTGTACAGCATATCACTAGGATAACCTCTGAGCTTTGGTCTTAAAGAGTACTCCGGCAAAACTTTTTCTTTCAAATATGGTGTTAGAAAAATATACAAATTTGTCATTTACTTCTATTTATAAATCTCAAGTCTTCCTGTACTTATCAGCTGCTGAATGTCCTGCAGGAAGTGATTTATTCTTCCCAGTCTGACACAGTTCTCTCTGCTGCCACCTCTGTCCGTGTCAGGAACTGTGCAGAGCAGTAGCAAATCCCAATAGAAAACCTCTCCTGCTCTGGACAGTTCCTGTCCTTACGGACCTTCAGGCTTGGCCTACAAATACCATGTCACGGAATTGCCAAAGGACCTGTACCCTGCAATGGATATGTGCCCTCGGTTAATTTGTATGACCACTACTACCTGTGAAGTCTCTTAGAACTGTGCCAGCTTGCACAGCATTGGAGAATCCTATTAAAGCCTATGTGCCAGTGATGAACATGACAAGCTATGACACTACTGTACCCAGGCATCCCACATGTTCTCTTCCCTACATATTCCAAGGGATGAGACAGCACTTCAAGTGAATGTGACTTCACACCAAGACACGTGACATTTCAGCTGGAATAGCCTTTCTCATGCTTCACTCTCCATACTGGCTGTCATAACTATACCCCACAATACATGTTCTTGTGCTTACTGCATAGGGTTGTAAATAAAATTAACTTCTGGATGTAACATTAAGGAGTTTTTGTGCTTACAAGCCCATTACTGAAAAAAATGATACATTTTCTGTACCAATTATAAAGTACATTTTACAGAACGTTCCATTCAACAATGAATCAACATGAATTGAGAACTGAGTTTATCGAAGAGATAAAAATAAAACAAGAAGAATAAGTAAGTAAAAGTAAGAAGGATACCAAGAAAACAAAGAAAAAAAATCCAGATGCAAAACTGTGGACAGTCCGAGGAGATTAGGGAAACTTGGCAGCGATGAGAAGCATCCATCATCCTATTATTCTCTTTATAGAACTGCCAGGACGCTCTTTAGTCAGACTTATCCAGAGGTTCAGGAGTAGTTGGGATGAGACATGTGAGCGGCTAGATACAGCATTATCAGTGGCTAAGTTGGATGCAGCCCTAAGGCTGCCTGGAAAACATGGATACAGCCATAGGCCATAGGCATGTTTTTCAGAACCTCCTAGGGCTGCATCCAACTTCTTTAGTCACCGGTAACCAAATGCTAAGCGATCTGACTCGAGCATGCTCCTCGAGCTATCCCCAGTCCCGTAGTCCTGTTCATTACCAAATGGCACCACATGTACCGTTCTACAGTCAACTGTACACCATCAATAACCGTTCATATGGGTGACAGTCATCTCCTCCATTCACCCCACACATATAAATTTGTGTTGTCAATGGGAGAAGTCAGCCACCTCGAGATAGCACTGATGGCGGCTTATATCCCCAAAGACAAAAGGTTCAGGCTATTGAAATCCAACAATGGTTTCTCCAAACATGAAGGCCAGCCTTAGGGTAGTTGGCGCCCTGTGCGAAACCTTTTTGGTGCCTCCGCCACACAAAAGCACTAAAACCTACCCCCACAACCCCACTCTCAGGGGATGATGGGGGTTGTGGTCATGTAACATGTCAGCTATCAGGGTATGATGGGGGTTGTAGTCATATAACACCTCAGTTACCAGGGGATGATGGGGGTTGTGGTCATGTAACACTTCATCTATCAGGGTATGATGGGGTTGAAGTCATATAACACTTCACCTATCAGGGGATGATGGGGGTTGTGGTCATTTAACACTGCAGCTATCAGGGGATGATGGGGTTGTGGTTATGTAACACTGCAGCTATCAGGGGATGAGGGGTTGTAGTCATGTAACACTGCAGCTATCAGGGGATGATGAAGGCTGTGGCAATGTAACACTTAAGCTACCATAGTATTATGGGGGCTGTGGTCATATAACACTTTAGCTATCACGGGATGATGGGGGTCGTAGTCATGTGACACGTCAGCTACCAGGCTATGATGGGAGTTGTAGTCATGTAACACTTCAGCTATCAGGGGATGATGGGGATTGTGGTCATGTAACACTGCAGCTATCAGGGGATGAGGGGTTGTAGTCATGTAACACTGCAGCTATCAGGGGATGATGAAGGCTGTGGTAATGTAACACTTAAGCTACCATAGTATTATGGGGGTTGTGGTCATATAACACTTTAGCTATCACGGGATGAGGGGGTTGTAATCATGTAACACTTCAGCTATCAGGGGATGATGGTAGTTTCGGTCATGTAACACATCAGCTACAATGGTATTATGGGGGTTGTGGTCATATAATCCTTTAGCTATCAGGGTATGATGGGGGTTCTGGTCATGTAACACTGCAGCTATCAGGGGATGATGGGGGTTGTGGTCATGTAACACTTCATCTATCAGGTGATAATAGGGGTTGTAGTCATGTAACACTGCAGCTATCAGGGATAATGGGTTTTGTGGTCATGTAACACTTCAGCTACCAGGGTATGATGGGGGTTTGGGCAATAATACCAGCACTCAGCAGCCTGACAGACAACATATTGATGATAACACTCACAGCCAGAGCTGCTGCTGCTTCTCTTCACAGTCCAGTCCTTGGTAGGAGGCCTCCAGCTGCCGCCATCACTCCCTCTCCTCCCTCTTCACACAGCAGGAGAGGGGGGAGGGGCTGTCAGCAGCTCACCCATGTGAGTGTGGGGAGAGAGGAGAGAACCAGCCCGGGCCAGACACAGCATCTGGGGGCTGAGAGGGCCGCACTTGCCAGGTGCTGGGGGCATCTGGGAGCCAGCTGGGGGAGGGGGCGCTCCTGCAGTGTGCTGTTTGTGTGCAGGAGTGCCCCCCCAGTTGTCCCGTCTCAGTCAGTCTCAGTCAGTGATTGGCTTATCGGACTGTCACTCTCAAGAGCAATGTGGGAGCAAGTACAACAAGAATAGGCACTTTTTTGTTTTTTATGTGTATTAAATTGTGCGGCCACAATCATGGACAAAGTTCATTGCGAACTTTGCAAACATGTTGGTTATGTAACAAACTGAACAGTTAGCAAAGTTTGTAACGAATCTCAGTTCATGAAGTTTGGTTCGCTCATCTCTAATCCTGTCCATTTCCCTAGGGTAGCAACTATCTATCATGGTCAGCCTTCTCCAATTTAAGGGGAATTCCAGGTAGAGGTTAAAAAAAATGAAACTTCTTCAGAAGTATAACGCATTACTTACCTATCTATCCCAGTTTTAAAACTATCAAAAATCCATTTGTTTGGGGGGTGGGGGGGTGTTGTTCTGTATTGTGTTTCTGTCCTTCCTGATTTAGCATTTCCCAGAATGCAATGCTTTCCCTCATGTGATCATTACAATCCCCACCCATTACAATCAGTAAAATTAGTGCTGCACCTGCATCTGGCCGGTCAAAGATGGTGAATCACTCAGGGGATTGGGTTATCCAGCCAAGCCTCCTGTGACATCACGCCTTGCCCCCTGTCTGCATCATCAGCAAAAACACACAATGTGAGACAGAGGCACAGAAGATTTGTCTCCTAAGGTGGGAGAGCAGTAGGAGCAGGAGCAGTAGTGGATTATAATAGGGGCGTTTTGGGCGGCAGCCCGGGGCCCTGAGCTCCTGGGGGGCCCATGACCACCCAAAAAGACTTATACTTTCAATGGTATACTGTCTCCTGGCTACACTTCTGCCATGATTTGCAAAAAATCACAGTTTTTTTATGGCAATTTTGCACAAATCAGGACATCATGACATTATCTATCCTGTACTATGAACGTCAGGCTAGTGCTGCCATAGTTACAGTGGGGTGGGGGGGCCCAGGCTTGGTGAATAGCCCGGGGCCTATGGTAAAGTTAATCCGCCCTTGAGCAGGAGACAATGTGAATTGGCACAGAGGCAATTTTTTTTCACTTCCTGGATTTCTTTCAGCTACCAGTGTGACAGAACCGTACAGATACGGTAATACATTGTATGGACACATCTATGTGACTTTTAATGTACTTTTAATAGAAAACAAGTTTTTCTTATCTGGAGTTCCCCTTTAAGGCTTTGCTTACGTTAGTAACAATCCATCCGAACCCTCCCGCTAGGGATGAGCACATTCCCCCCCCCTGTAAATAAAGTTCTAAGATCCTTACTGTGGTCCAGATAAGAAGGTAAGCATAAAGCCGGGCCCTCAGGAAGGAATGTCCTCGAATAATAACCAGCTATTATCTTAATTCCCTTGATATCGCACTTTATTCTTTAATCTTGACCGAAACAAAGAAGAAATCATATTGGCATTAGGACGCAATGTTCCCAGTGCTCAATTGTTTGGGAAACATTACTTAAAGTTTTATTCCTTATTACTGTAGATTGCGGGCCGGCTCCTGCTGGGCCTTTCTGTACTCTTTATTTTATGGGTATTTTTTATGACTGCTTTTATGACAAGCTTAGTACAGTATCCACAGTCACCAGGCTGTGCACGAGTGCTTGAAAATAAACCCTCTTTTATCTATGGCACATAAAATAGGGAAACAGGACATCAGGAGGAACACACCCTGCCCGGCGATTCTTATTCTATCCTTTCATGGGACTCTAAAGTTCAGGAGAATCATGGGAGAATTTTATCTGTGTTAAATATGAAAAATAGGCATATTATACTGCATTGGCATCCTGTTATCATAGTGAAACTACAGGTGGCGCACCTGAGCCTGATACCTGACACGACCCAAAAGCCCCTGTACCACATAAGAAGACCCCAGTATTATCAATGGCTCATCAAAGCGATGGTTCCACATAGATTTTTACATCTGTAGACAAGGAACTTTAACCCCTTCCCCATTAGGATGTGCCGACACATCCTTTTTAAATTCCACTTTCCCGTATATATGGATGTGCTGGTAAGTCCTTGGATGGAACTGGCACAAAAGCCATCTGCTACAACTGCTGGGACCTGAGCCATTCTCAGATCCCAGCAGTTAACCCTATAAATGCTGCGGTCAGTGTCACTGGGATGAGGATGAGGATTTAGTGTCGAACGGCCCATATGCTGTTTTTTTTTTTTTTTAAAGTGAACCTGTGATCCGTTCTAAAAAATATATATATTTTCAATAAGCTTGTGTTTTTGAGCTGGGCCTTCTTTTACTGAGAGAAATGGATTCTTGGTGAATAATTTGTACTTTTTGCTTAATAGTCAGATGGGTGGGAACTTTAAAAATGGGGTGTGTGTGAATGCTAAAGTCAGGAGATGTTATTAGGGGGTATAAATCATCTTATGTGAACTGTGTAATTATGACACCCCTAGTAGTATCCCGTAAGGCCTAGCTAGTATTTGCATTTATTTTTCAAAAATTTACACCAATCTGACCAGTTTTACACCATTGTCTGGTTGGTACAAATTGTGTTGTCTTTCTACACAACAAGAATGCTCTGAAATTTAACATTTCAAACATTTGGCAGCTTTAGGCTATGTTCACACAACGTATATATTCGTAAAACCACGGGTGTTGTACAACGGCCGTGATTATTACAAAAATATACGTGCCTTTGCTGCCTATGGGATCCCGGTTAGAGCATATACACATAGTATATGATCCGGCCGGGATCCCTAGCGGTGCCACAAACAACTGACATGTCAGTTTTCTGCGGCCACTATTCACTGAATAGTGACTGCAGAAACCCATGTCAGTGCACACTGTGGAGCAAGCGGCTATGGCCAGGTCACGGAACAGCCAGTCTCTTACAGCATCTGCACATGGCCTTAATCTTAAAGCGACTCTGTACCCACAATCTGACCCCCCAAACCACTGCCTTTAATCCAAGATCTGTCCTGGAGTCCGTTCGGCAGGTGATGCAGTTATTGTCCTAAACAACAACTTTTAAACTTGCAGCCCCATGCACAACAGCCGGGGTTTAGAGTATCTGTGCCCTAACTTTGCACCACCCCTCCGTCCCTCCTCCCCACCCTCTCCATCATTAGTAATGCCACTGGAACATTTTCTCCTGTCCGAACATGGCACAGGTGCCTTAACGAACCAGCCCATGTTCAGTATTCACACAGGTGGGGAATAGGAAGCAATCTGCCTGGAGCATTCCTAATGATGAGGAGGGCGGGGAAGAGGGACAGAGAGGTTGTGCCAGCCTAATGCATACACAATCTAAGCCCCGGCTGTTGGGCATGGGGCTGCAAGTTTAAAAGTGTTTTTTTTAGGACAATGACCGCATCACCTGCCGAACAGACCCCAGGACAGATCTTGGATTAAAAGCAGCTATCTGAAGGTACAAGTGGTTTGGGGGGGTCAGATTGTGGGTAAAAAGTCGCTTTAAAGCAAGATAACACACCCATTTGGCTAAGTGCAGTTGGGCAGAGAAATATAAAATCATTTGTCTAAAAATCATAACACAGAGAGGTTTTATTTATTTCTCCCATCTGTTTAATCATTTGCGGTACACTAATTGTTGTGCATAAACAGTGCATAGAGATATTAGTATCACTTTTGCACACTGTTTTAGGACATCGATCCTGTTTCATCTACATAAATAAAAGTTGTTCTCAATGGTGGTTACAACTCACTTTCATACATGCAATGTTCTGGGTATAGACATCCAGGTCCACTCAGCACAGAGGACATTCTCTTTTGCAGCACTTAGTTTTGCAGCATGTAGTTGTGACAGACCTGTAACTTCGCAGCCTCAGACCACGACCACACAATCTCTTTTTACGGCTGTCATTTTTTTTAGATGGCCGTCATTGCCCCTAGCCCCCCGCGCCCCCGCCGGTCTGTGAAAAGGCCAGAAAAAAACTTTGGTTGTGACCTTTATAAGTGACTGATTTTCATTTTGAAAGAGATTTTTCCTTAGCAACATGTGTTACCCCCAGTATGTTTAATAATTTGTGGTACACTAATTGATGTGCATAAGTTTCAAGGATGCAAATGCTGTTGCTTATCCTTTAAAAAAATATATATATATATACCCAATGGTGGCTACAACTACTTTTCAGGTATAAGATGCCTTGGACATGTAGTTCCACTCAGTATGGATCACACTCTATTTTGCAGCACTCTAGCTTTCTGATTATTTTGCAACCTCACTCTTTATCTCTTTAAAAATGGCTTCTATGTTCAGACTTTGATTTTGGAAAAGGTTTCACTCAATAACTTACCAGACCTGACCAATACCGCCATACTGTGACTGAATAACACTGCCATACCAGACCTGACCAATACCGCCATACTGTGACTGGAAAACATCGCTATACCAGACCTGATCAATACTGCCAAATACTGTGACTGGATAACACTGCCATACCACACCTGACCAATACCGCTATACTGTGACTGGAAAACACTGCCACACCAGACCTGACCAATTACGCTATACTGTGACTGGATAACACTGCCATACCAGACCTGACCAATACCGCCATACTGTGACTGAATAACACTGCCATACCAGACCTGACCAATACCGCCATACTGTGACTGGAAAACATCGCTATACCAGACCTGACCAATACCACCATACTATGACGGGATAACACTGTCATAACACACCTGACCAATACCACCATACTATGACTGGAAAAAACTGCTATACCACACCTGACCAATACCGCCATACTGTAACTGGATAACACTGTCATACCACACCTGACCAATACCGCCATACTGTGACTGGATAACACTGCCATACCAGACCTGACCAATACCGCCATACTGTGACTGGATAACACTGCTATACCACACCTGACCAATACCGCCATGCTGTGACTGGATAACACCACTATACCAGACCTGACCAATACCACCACACTGTGACTGGAGAACACCGCCACACCAGATCTGACCAATACCGCCATACTGTGACTGGATAACACTGCCATACCAGACCTGACCAATACCGCCATACTGTGATTGGATAACACCGCCATACCAGACATGATCAATACCGACACACTGTGACTGAATAACACTGCCACACCAGACCTGACCAATACCGCAATACTGTGACTGGATAACACTGCCATACCAGACCTGATCAATACTGCCAAATACTGTGACTGGATAACACTGCCATACCACACCTGACCAATACCGCTATACTGTGACTGGAAAACACTGCCACACCAGACCTGACCAATACCGCTATACTGTGACTGGATAACACTGCCATACCAGACCTGACCAATACCGCCATACTGTGACTGAATAACACTGCCATACCAGACCTGACCAATACAGCCATACTGTGACTGGAAAACATCGCTATACCAGACCTGACCAATACCACCATACTATGACGGGATAACACTGTCATAACACACCTGACCAATACCACCATACTATGACTGGAAAAAACTGCTATACCACACCTGACCAATACCGCCATACTGTAACTGGATAACACTGTCATACCACACCTGACCAATACCGCCATACTGTGACTGGATAACACTGCCATACCAGACCTGACCAATACCGCCATACTGTGACTGGATAACACCACTATACCAGACCTGACCAATACCACCACACTGTGACTGGAGAACACCGCCACACCAGACCTGACCAATACCGCCATACTGTGACTGGATAACACTGCCATACCAGACCTGACCAATACCGCCATACTGTGATTGGATAACACCGCCATACCAGACATGATCAATACCCACACACTGTGACTGAATAACACTGCCATACCAGACCTGACCAATACCGCCATACTGTGACTGGATAACACCGCTATACAAGACCTAACCAAAGATTTTCTGGCAAGTCTGAACGGGAGGGTACTGCCCCTTTGCAAGGTGCTACCCTACGCACCAGACCATGGGTGCCTAACGGTAAATACGACCCTGCAGGTATACAGGACACTACAGGTATACAGGACCCAAAAACTATACACTACAAGTGCATGGGACCTCCACCAACTATATACTACAGGTATACAGGACCCCAAACTTTACACTACAGATATACAGGACCCCAAAACTATACACTACAGGTATACAGGACCTCCACCAACTATATACTTCAGGTATACAGGACCTCCACCAACTATATACTACAGGAATACAGGACCCCAAACTATACACTACAGGTATACAGGACTCCAAAACTATACACTACAGGTATACAGGAACTCCACCAACTATATACTACAGGTATATAGGACCCCAAACTATACACTACAGGTATACAGGACCTCAAAACTATACACTACAGGTATACAGGACCTACATCAAATCTATACTACAGGTATACAGCACCTTCACCAACTCTTTACTACAGGTATACAGGACCCCAAAGCTATATACTACAGGTATACAGGAACTCCACTAACTATATACTACTGGTATACAGGACCCCAAACTATACACTACAGGTATACAGGACCCCAAAGCTATATACTACAGGTATACAGGAACTCCACCAACTATATACTACAGGTATATAGGACCCCAAACTATACACTACAGGTATACAGGACCTCCACCAACTCTATACTAGTTATACAGGACCCTCAAACTATGCACTACAGGTATACAGGACCCCTGAACTATATACTACAGGTATACAAGACCTCCACCATTTATACACTACAGGTATCCAGGACCCTTAAACTATAAACTACAGGTATACAAGACCTCCACCAACTATACATTACAGGTATACAGCACCAACTATATACTACAGGTATACAGGACCCCCGAACTATACAGTACAGGTATACAGGACCTTCACCAACTGTACACTGCAGGTATACAGGACCTCCCTCAACTATACACTACAGGTATACAGCCCCCCCAACTACACACTACAGGTATACAGGACCCCCCCAACTATACACTATAGGTATACAGCCCCCTCAACTATGCACTACAGATATACGAGACCCCTAAAAACTATACATTGTGGGTATACAGAACCCCTCCAACTATGCACTACAGGTATACACTAATTCCACTGATTAACTTAGATGAAACAATACCTTTAGCTTTGCCTCCTGGGCACCTTAGAACAAATCTAATTAACACACTGACACTTTATACCCGGGCAGCGCCGGGTACATTTTCTAGTATAATATAGAGATGACTTATACGTGATATAATATAGTATAGAGATGACATATACAATATAGTATAGAGATAACACATACATGATATATAGATGATACTATGTACTGCTCCTATACACAGGATAACATCTATATAATAAAAATCAAAGTTTGTCTGTCTGTCTGTCCCAAATAGACTTCCAAACGCCTGAACCGCTTGACCCCAAATTTGGCACACAGATACATTGGGTGCCCGGGAAGGTTTTAGCGAAGGTCCCGTCCCCACCAGATGTACAGAAGGGAAGGGGGAGGGGAAACAACACCCCATAGAGATGAATGGGAAAATCTCCTCATGGGCAGCGCCGGGTACATTTTCTAGTATTTAATATTTGTGGTACACTGATTGTTGTGAATAAGCAGAACATAGAGTGTTTAGTGTTAATTTTGCACAGTTTCTAGGACATCCATCCTTTTGCTACTTCCTAAAAAAGGTACTCCTAACAGTGATGGTCCCACCTCGCTTTCATATTTAAGATACAATGTGGACATATGGTTCCACTCAGTATGGAGGACACACTTTTGATGGACCTGTAATTTCGCAACCTGACACTGAATCCCTTTAAACGTGACTGTTAAGCATAGACTTTGATTTTGGAAGAGATTTCGCTCAGCGACATTTGTTTTCATTTTTTTCAAGAACATTTAGATCTCAGCTCTGCCCGGTCGCATTCTTTCAAGGTCATGGTGCGATGACCTGGAATAAAAGTGAGTTAAAAATAAATGAAGAAATAAAAAAAATATTGAACGTGGGTCATGCTCCATAGACTGAAAATAAACCCCCGAAGGCGTGAAAACCATAAATACAGATTGCGATTTACGGCAGCATTTAGGGAAACTAATAGAACACCGTGTACCTAGAGTAACGTCATCTCGTGTCTACCCCTGGTGTGTGTTCAGCATGTGAATGTTTGTTACAAAGGTTGTCCGGGATTTTTATGCGTTGACGGTTCATTCCAGTGTTTTCCGGTGCGAGCGAAACATGCCGGGTTAGTGTATGATGTGAACACAATCCACTTTATTATGCAACATGAAATCTAATTAGGATATAAATAGTAAAGAATCAATAGGGATACTATTTACAGATGTAGCAGATCCCAGTCTGTGAATGTTTCAAAGTCAGAACAGGACAGTGCATCATATATGTTGTTCCATAGTGAACTAGAAAGTCCTTATGGGGAAAGATCTATCTATAAAGCATCTGTAAATAGGAGATGTGAATATGTGAAATTTTGCAATTTAAGTGACATTCACCGCACCTCCGAAGCCTTCTTACAGGCTCATTTTATATTACGTCTAGGAGTGCACGTTTACTGTATACAGTGAGATCCTGGTATATGCGGTGTCCCACTACAGGTGTTTTCATATGTTTGGATAAAGCATATCTGGAGTGATCACTGTTTTCCTAAAATTCTCATAGTACACTGCTTTACAGCACTTGTCTTATACATTCTGTTGATAAATGATAAAAGTTAAAGTGAAAGTAAATGTACCAGTACAAACAATAAACAAAAATTTCCATATGATCTGGTCGGCGGAGCCACACAGACTCTGATGGTGCCATCCACTTTTCGAAATGCCACCCGATTCTCGAGGTCTGGTCTGTTTTGTATATATGCTAATTAAGTAGTTTGGAGGCAGACCTGGTGCTACAGTGCACCAATATCAGAGCTACGACAGGGCTGGACTTGATTCACTCAGGGGCACTGGACCCGCCTCCAATGCACCAAACTACTTCATTGCGAACATGCGGGCGAACCGGGAACATACGCCCGTAGTAGAGTTATGCTTCCCTAGTTTGTTTCAAAGCGATCTTAAACAGGTCATTTACTTGGAAATCTTCGCCCAGCCCAGTAAACCACAGAACCTTTTGCATCTAAATATCACGTTCAATTTGGCTGAGATAAGTACTTCGTACGGGACCGCATGGAAGTCCACGAGCCGTGAGTTGGAAAATTTCCGTCCTCAAACAATGGTCTTGTTCATTTTTCACAGCACCGTATACGATCCAGCCGTAAGCTCATACGTAGTGTGCATTTTGCGGCCGTATATCGTATACTTTCAAGCGAACGCATCAACCTCAAAACTACGTACATATATTCGGGGTTCGCACTACGGCCGGAAAGATACGTAGTGTGAACATAGCCTTACCCCCTACAAATCTCCCACCTTACCAGCACCAAAGCAACCCCAGACCATCACGTTACCTCCACCATGCTTAACAGATGGCGTCAGGCATTCTTCCAGCATCTTTTCATTTGTTCTGCGTCTCACAAACGTTCTTCTTTGTGATCCAAACACCTCAAACTTGGATTCATCCATCCACAACACTTTTTTTCCAGTCTTCCTCTGTCCAATGTCTGTGTTCTTTTGCCCATCTTAATCTTTTTCTTTTATTGGCCAGTCTTAGATATGGCTTTTTCTTTGCCACTCTGCCCTGAAGCCCAAAATTCCGCAGCCGCCTCTTCACTGTAGATGTTGACACTGGTGTTTTGCGGGTACTATTTAATGAAGATGCCAGTTGGGGACCTGTTTCTCAAACTAGAGACTCTAATGTGCTTATCTTCTTGCTTAGTTGTGCAATGCGGCCTCCCACTTCTTTTTCTACTCTGGTTAGAGCCTGTTTGTGCTGTCCTCTGAAGGGAGTAGTACACACCGTTGTAGGAAATCTTCAATTTCTTAGCAATTTCTCGCATGGAATAGCCTTAATTTCTAAGAACAAGAATAGACTGTCAAGTTTCAGATGAAAGTTCTCTTTTTCTGGCAATTTTAAGCGTTTAATTGACCCCACAAATGTGATGCTCCAGAAACACAATCTGCTCAAAGGAAGGTCAGTTTTGTAGCTTCTGTAACGAGCTAGACTGTTTTCAGATGTGTGAACATGATTGCCCAAGGGTTTTCTAATCATCAATTAGCCTTCTGAGCCAATGAGCAAACACATTGTACCATTAGAACACTGGAGTAAAAGTTGCTGGAAATGGACCTCTATACACCTATGTAGACATTGCACCAAAAACCAGACATTTACAGCTAGAATAGTCATTTACCACATTAGCAATGTATAGAGTGTATTTGTTTAAAGTTAGGACTAGTTTAAAGTTATCTTCATTGAAAAGTACAGTGCTTTTCCTTCAAAAATAAGGACATTTCAATGTGACCCAAAACTTTTGAACGGTAGTGTATATGTATATATTTGACTTGCAGGGGCCATCCTGGTGTTTCCCTATTTAGGTCCCAAAGCTCGTAACAGAGTGAGGACCTGAGGGACTATGTATCAGGGTGGTTTGGTGCTCTCCCCACTAGGAGGCACCCCTTGGCAATGGGCTTCCTTCTCTGGAGAGAGGGATATCTGGCTATTCCCGTGTTTTGAGACTCGTAACTAAGGCTCCACGGACCCCTTTTTTGCATATTCAAATTTTGTATGGGACAATCAATGGAGACTCTTAAATGAGTACTCCATTGGAATTTTTGACACAAATTAAGCTTTTGTCTGGGTTCAGGGGCTCTAAAGAGGCAAAAACTTCTCTTTTCTTTTAAAATCTGGCAGTAATTGGCTGTACCTATTGAGAATATAATGGCTAGGCCAGAGAGTTACTTCCCCTTTACTATAAAGTCCTAACAAACTCTAGCAGGTTAGAGACTCTTATTTTGTCCACCTAAGGTGGCAGTAGAGAGTGTATGTGTGAAAGTAAATGGGTTTAATTGCCATCTGGCATAACCTGATAAGAAATGAAACGTGCAAATTACCTCCAATAGATGGCACTAAAGAACCAGCTTTCCTCCTTCTTAAATATAGCTCATTTGCATAATCTTTTTCCCAAGAAGCTTTGCTTTCCCTATGCCAGCTTGGCATGGCCCCTTTATAAGCTCTCAATGAACAATAAATACAGTCAGGGGAATCCATTATTTTTGCCAAGCTTTTTGCTTGGAATACGTTTTGTAAAGCTGGTGGTTAATCTGACACTCTGTAAGGTGATCTTTTGTCTAAACAAATTGTGATATCATGTGACTTGGAAATCATCCCAGGTAACAACAGCTTAAGTCCTAAGTAATACAATTTTACCAGTTGAATCAAACCATAAACAGCAAAAAGAGACATTGAGACAGGGTTGTACCCCACAACAGGTAACTAGACCTCTTAAAGGGATATTCCCATCTCAGATAAAATAGCTATACTTGTAGGGTTCATAAGTTAGATATTCTTGCAAAAACATTCATTTACCAAACTTGTCTCCTGATGTGCCGCTCTTTCCCTTCTATTGTTGACAGCTGGTTGTCTAGGTTACCGACCACCACTCTGCTTTAAAAGCAGTGGTCTGATTGATGTATACTGTATCTAATTTAAGTATACATATTTATATATTATGCAGTATACATAGAAAATCTATTTCTCTATCTATCTATGAGACCGGCTACTGCTTTTAGAGCAGAGTGGTGGTTAATAACTTAGACAACGCCCTGTCAACAATGGGAGCTGCATATCAGGAAAAGGACACAAGTTTGGTAAATAAATGTATGTGCAAAAATATCTAACTTGACGAGTTTTACAAGTATAACTATATTAGGTGACATGGGAATACCCCTTTATCTCCAACCATCATCTGTCAGGGCATGATGGGAGTTGTAGTTACCCATCAGTAACCAAAGAACACAGATGATGTGTAGACATGTACAGGCTGCATCATCTCCTGACCTGTAGAGAAATAAACCAGTGAACAAGAAATAATGATGATGTATCCTGTGGAAGATTAGACATATTGTCCATGTCAGACAATGGGCGGCATCAGGTCAGGCAAGGTGACAACCCATTATCCTCACAGAGAAGTCTGTCACATGATAAGCTAGGGCTAAGCTTAGTGTCTCCTGGGAATATTGGATGTCCTCAATCCACTCAACCGGATTGGTCACCCAGCTTTCCTAGACCTCTGCTCGATAAATGTGAGCATTGTAACACCGGCCATGTTGAATATCACCCCTTTTTTCTAGGATTATAAACCCAATAGCTGTTTTCTTACCAAGTTCATAAGAGGGAAAAATTATATAATCAAAATTTGAGAATAACATGCAATTTCCTAAATGTCAAGGTCATTGTGTAGTCCTGTGTGAACATATCCTAAACTGGGTTAAATAGCAGTATTTTAAGCTCAGTTCATAAATAAGATATTCAAAAAGAACAATGATCAAAATTAGAGAACACTTTCAGATACCTTCACACTATTGGTGTTAGGGTATAAACCCACACACCGTATACGCAGCAGATATGCAACAAATACGCAGCAGATTTGTTGGTACAGATTTGATGCTGTGTTCAGTTATTTAGATCTAATCTGCTGCGAGTTTGCTGCGAGTTTGCTGCGTATCGCAGCAGTAAATATGCTGCATATACGGTGTGTGGGTTTATACCCTTAGGCTCGGTTCAGACGTTGTAACTGTGCGGCTGTATTTGCGGCTGTAATTGTGTGGCGGTATTTTTGGTGGTTCGTGTGTATGCTTGGAAGTATAGGATATGCGGCTGCACAGTGCACACTATGTCTGAATCTACGGCCCTATCGTAAACGGACCCGTAAAAAATGAACAAGACCATTGTTTGCGGCTGGACATGCGGCCGAGGATTGACAGGCGGTCCGTACGGAGTACTTCAAAAATAGCCGGCAATGATGCCGAATGCCGATGCCTCTAATAGTTAATATATTAAATTACTAAAACACATTTTCTTTGTAATCAAGACACTTTCGTTGTTCAATAATTTATTTCTAACGAATCCATCATTTTGCAATTAAATATACTGTTAAAATAAATAGATATATAAATAAATGTATATTTATCTATATATTTATTTTTTGACAGTATATTTAATTGCACAATGATGGATTCGTTAGAATTAAATTATTGAACACCGAAACTGAATTTATTTCAACGAAAATGTGTTTTATTAATTAAATATTAATTAGTACAGGAAGCTCCATAAGCCGTTAATTCATATTCCCGGCAATAGAGCATTCTGTACTAATCATCACTTTACTTTAATGAAAACATCAAATGTTTCTTCTAATTATGTTATGACAATAGCATTATTAGAAGAAACATTTAGAATTATATGTGCGCTCAGCTGATTGGCTGTTCGGCTGAGCGCACATATAATGAGCCGGTCCGCAGTACAGTCACTTCATTGTGCTGCGGACCAGCGAAGAGGACACATCGGGGTGAGTATAGAGCTCTCCCCACCCCCTCCCCTGCACTGCACCCCTCCCAGCAAGGAAGGGGGGTCACTTAACCCCTTCCTTGCTGGGATGGGTGCAGTCTGACATCAGTCTGGCCCCCAGGGCGTTAAGGGGGATGCAATACATCCTCCCTTAACCCCTTGGGGGTCAGACTGTAAGCAGCGATCTGTAAAGATGCTGCATACTGTAAGGAGCACAACACCGCTCACAATGATGGGTGTTGTGCTCCTGTTTGTGTTTTTTTTGTGTGTTTCTCCCTTTTTGTTTTTCAGATATCGGTATCCTGGGGATTACGTCGGATTCCATGGACTACGTCGATGAGCAGCGGTTGTTGTTTTAATTTTTTAAATAAAATGGTCAATGAGGGGTGTGGGGGTGTTTTTATTTGAATAAAAATGTTTTTTAACTTGTGTGTTGTCTTTATTTCTTTACTTTATAGACTTAGTAGTGGAAGCCGTCTAATAGACGGAATCCATTACTAAGTTGGGGCCTAGTGTTAGCCGGTATAAAATGGCTAACACTAACCCCCTATTATTACCCCAGTACCCAATGCCACCAGGGGTACTGGGAAGAGCCGGGTGCCAGTGGTCCCGGAGCGTCAAAATTGGCGCTCCTGGACCGGGCGGCAGCAGGCTGGTAAGATTTAGGCTGGGGAGGGCCTAAACCAATGGCTCTTCCCACCCTGGTGTTACCAGGCTGCTGTCGTTTGGTTTTTAACCCGGCTGGTTATAAAAATAGGGGGGACCCTATGCGGGTTTTTTTTTAAATAAATAAATAATTTAAAAAAAACGCATAGGGTCCCCCCTATTTTTATAACCAGCCGGGTTAAAAACCAAACGACAGCAGCCTGGTAACACCAGGGTGGGAAGAGCCATTGGTTTAGGCCCTCCACAGCCTAAATCTTACCAGCCTGCTGCTGCCCCAGTCCAGGAGCGCCAATTTTGACGCTCCGGGACCACTGGCACCCGGCTCTTCCCAGTACCCCTGGTGGCATTGGGTACTGGGGTAATAATAGGGGGTTAGTGTTAGCCATTTTATACCGGCTAACACTAGGCCCCAACTTAGTAATGGGTTCCGTCTATTAGACGGCTTCCACTACTAAGTCTATAAAGTAAAGAAATAAAGACAACACACAAGTTAAAAAAATTTTTTATTCAAATAAAAACACCCCCACACCCCTCATTGACCATTTTATTAAAAAAATTAAAACAACAACCGCTGGTCATCGACGTAGTCCATGGAATCCGACGTAATCCCCAGGATACCGATATCTGAAAAACAAAAAGGGAGAAACAAACAAAAAACACAAACAGGAGCACAACACCCATCATTGTGAGCGTTGTTGTGCTCCTTACAGTATGCAGCATCTTTACAGATCGCTGCTTACAGTCTGACCCCCAAGGGGTTAAGGGAGGATGTATTGCATCCCCCTTAACCCCCTGGGGGCCAGACTGATGTCAGGCTGCACCCATCCCAGCAAGGAAGGGGTTAAGTGACCCCCCTTCCTTGCTGGGAGGGGTGCAGTGCTGGGGAGGGGGTGGGGAGAGCTCTATACTCACCATCCGATGTCCCGATGTTGTCTCTTCGCTGGTCCGCAGCACAATGAAGTCACTGTACTGCGGACCGGCTCATTATACGTGCGCTCAGCCGAACAGCCAATCAGCTGAGTGCACATATAATTCTAAATATTTCTTCTAATAATGCTATTGTCATAACATAATTAGAAGAAACATTTGATGTTTTAATTAAAGTAAAGTGATGATTAGTACAGAATGCTCTATTGCCGGGAATATGAATTAACGGCTTATGGAGCTTCCTGTACTAATTAATATTTAATTAATAAAACACATTTTCGTTGAAATAAATACAGTTTCTTTGTTCAATAATTTAATTCTAACGAATCCATCATTGTGCAATTAAATATACTGTCAAAAAATTAATATATATATAAATATACATTTATTTATATATATATATATTTATTTTAACAGTATATTTAATTGCAAAATGATGGAATCGTTTACATTTAATTATTGAACAATAAAAGGGACTTTATTAGAAAGAAAATGTGTTTTATTAATTCAATATATTAACCATGAGAGACATCGGCTATAGTGCAGAGGATCGCAAACCCCGGTAATAGCAATTCATGTAAACTGTGTTCCCTGCTTTCCCAGATGCATCCAGAGGTGTTTGCATCACTTTCTTAACATTTTATTTGTTATTTTTAGTTGAACCAGATTTCCAAGTAAATGACCGTATGTTTTGAGCCGCATGTCTATTTTTTCCCACGGCCGGAGTTTCACCCGCACATTTACAGCCGCATAAAAAATACAGCCGCACAGTTACATCGTGTGAACCCAGCCTTAATCTGGTATCTGGTGATAATTTCCTTCATTATCTGACAATCCTTATGTAACTGGCAGCCTAACTTTCCAGTTTTTACTGACTTTGGTGTGCCGTTACTGACTTTGGCATGCCGTTACTGACTTTGGCGTGCTGTTACTGACTTTGGCGTGCCGTTACTGACTTTGGCGTGCCGTTACTGACTTTGGTGTGCCGTTACTGACTATAGTGTGCCGTTACTGACTTTGGTGTACCATTGTCCAGGTTGTCCAGATGAAGGTCAAAGAGGTGATCCTATCAGCCATAGCAAAAGAAGTTGGTCATTCCAAGACTGCACTTAGACCCCAAGCAAACAGCAACCATAATAGGCATAGCTGCCAGGAATAAAGACACAGACACAGATATAACTTTTATGCTAGGTGGTGATCGGCCACCGTTATTGATTATTATTTCTTTAACCAAACCAATAACCGGGCACGTAGTGCCAAACCGAGGGGTATAAGCGATATGGCGAATGACAGATTCCTGCTGTGCAAGTCCACCTTACTAACCCCACATGCCTTAGCTGTGACTTTTCAGGTTCTTCAGAAAGAATTGTCCCCCTACCCCACCACCACTACCGCACCACTACAACCACCACCATCACATTTCCTCCACCTGCTTAATCTGTTGACATCTGAGGAAGTGATCATCAATTCAAGCTGTTTATGCTGTTTAGGCTGTGTTCACACTGCATTTTAGTAATCCGTTTTTTTTCAGCCGCTTTCTTCAAATAACGGATTAAAAAACAAATGCAATTGTGTGCATCCGTTTTGATCCCCAGTTTTTTTCCACATTGTTTTTCATTATAGGAAAAAGATTCAAAAGGGATGGATCCATTTTGATCCGGTTCTTATATATATATATGGGAAATCAAAGGGAAAACAGATCTGAAATCAAATCATCTAACCGGCAATGTTTTTGCACTGTTCTGTGAATTCATTATTTACCCCATGAATGGATGGGGCATGTTAGTCGGACACCAGCGTTGTATTCGGCTGCAGTTTGTAAGATCTGCCTTTTCATAAGAACGATCACACCCTCCTCTGACATGAACGTTTTCTTTTTATTGCTGCATTCTCCAAGTTTCTCAGATCACTGAAAATTCCTCCACACTGGATTTCTTGTAATGCTATGTTATGTACAAGGACAAATGAGCCACTGTCAGGTAACTGTATTATGTAAGTTGGCACTAAGGTATTTTTGGTAAATGTTCCTATGCTCCCCTGTAATCTATTTCAGACCTGTACTATTCACTTTAAGCCACAAGAGGCCACTAAACAGTATTTCTATGTTGTAAAACCAGCACATTGAAGGTCCATTGGGAAATATTGTACTGTATGTTTATGTTGTTTATTGGTGCAATATGATTGCCAGCCACGTCCCACTGCCCTGTCCTATCAGAGGCCTATTCTAGAAAGTTACCGCCAATAAGACATCAATTTGCATCACAGTTCCTCCACCAATGGGGGACTAGTCCAGTTTTAGCTCATATATACAGGGTAGTGTTTAGTCTTGTTGCTTAATGTGTGTTTTCCTCATAGTGTTCCTGACTAGACCACACAAGAGAAAGTTACCTCAGAGCCTGGCCCTTGTAGCCAAGTGCCTGCTCCTGCAAGATACTATTTTCTTCATGAATGACTTTAACAGCCATGCCCGTCTAAAACCCTAAAGAGGGGCAGCTATAATTAGGGGTTTCCACTGCCTGTCTGCGTCTAGGGTGACTGAAGTTCTCTACAAGTATTCTCAGGAAGTCCTTCGGCTGACCAGAACCCTCCCCAGTGTGTTGGTTAAGTGCACTTAAAGCCAAAGCTGATACTGATTGATCTTCTTGTGTAATCTCAAGGGGTAAAATGATCAATGGATATGTAGGGACTATGTAGGCCATGGGTCTCCAAACTGCGGCCCTCCAGCTGTTGCAATACTACATTTCCCATCATGCCTGGGCAGCCAAATCCAAGGTTTTAGCTGTCTGGGCATGATGGGAATTGTGGTTTTGCAACAGCTGGAGGGCCGCAGTTTGGAGACCTATGATGTAGGCTCTTGGCCTGGTTGGAAATGAACAAGAAATAACAATAAAATATCCACTATAAAGGAATGTATCCTGTGTAAGATTAGATTTATTGTCAGACAATGGGTGGCATCATCAGGTCAGGTAAGGTGAAAACCCATTATCCTGACAAAGAAGCCAGTCAGATGATAATCTAGGGTTAAGCTCAGTATTGTCTAGGAAAGTTGGATGTCCTCAACTCCCCCCATATCTATCTATCTATCTATCTATCTATCTATCTATCTATCTATCTATCTATCTATCTATTATCTATCTATCTCCTATCTATCTATCTATCTATCTATCTATCTCCTATCTATCTATCTATCTATCTATCTATCTATCTATCTGCCTGTCTATCTATCCATTATCTATCTATTATCTATCTATCTATCTATCTATCTATCTATCTATCTATCTCCTATCTATCTATCTATCTATCTATCTATCTATCTATCTGCCTGTCTATCTACACTGGGAAAAATTGATAGGTTGCCAATTTTTCGACTTACACAAAATGGAGAGGTGTGTAATATTTATGGTAGGTACACTTCACACGTGACAGGTAGAATCTATTAAAAAAAAATTCCAGAAAAACATATTGTATGATTTTAAAATAAATAATTTGCATTTTATTACATGAAATAAGTATTTGATCACCAACCAACCAGCAAGAATCCTGCCTCTCACAGACCTATTAGTTTATCGTCTGTAAGTATTTGTCCACACACTCAATCAATCAATCAATCAATCAATCACACTCCAACCTCTCCACCATGGCCAATACCAAAGAGCTGACACCAGAGACACAATTATAGACTTACACAAGGCTGGGATGGGCTACAGGGCAATTGGCAAGCAGCTTGGTGAGAAGGCAACAACGGAGCAATTATTAAAAAACACAAGGTCAGACTTGGGCTGGGGCACCGTGGAGCCAGGGAAACGTCTTCTAGTGTTTAAAGTACCCAAT
This sequence comes from Dendropsophus ebraccatus, assembly GCF_027789765.1. NCBI lineage: Eukaryota > Metazoa > Chordata > Amphibia > Anura > Hylidae > Dendropsophus > Dendropsophus ebraccatus. The sequence continues at coordinate 166,897,494 of NC_091456.1, read as the reverse complement.
CTTTCCAAGATCAGCGCAGTGATCAGTGGGTGTGGGTGTGGGGGTGTGGGGGTGTGGGGGTGTGTGTGTGTGTGTGTGTGTGTGTGTAAACATCATACTTTAGGGTCTTTTCTGCAGAGGCGACAGGACAACTGCACTGTATTGAAGGGAGGATGGATGAGATCATGTATCATGAGATTTTGGAATATTGAAATATTCAAATATTCGATATTCGTACGAATATCTCCAGAATATTCGATCGAATACTCAATACCATTAAAGGACAACTCCGGCGGGACCCCCCCCCCCCCAAAAAAAACACAGACACACACAGACACCATACTCACCATCCCTCCGGTGACGATCGCCACTCCATTCGCCCGCCGTCCGCCTCACCGTCACCTGCCTCCGCCGTCCAGCGATGTCTCTTGCTTCCGGGTCCATGAGAGAGAAAAGGCTGCCAGTGCGCTTGCGCACCGGCAGCCTTTTCATTGGCTGGAGCGCATCACATGGCTTCCAGCAAGCTCAGCCAATCAGGGCTGAGCAAGCTGGAAGCCATGTGATGCGCTCCAGCCAATGAAAAGGCTGCTGGTGCGCATGTGCACCAGCAGCCTTTTCTCTCCCATTCACTCTCAATGAAGACGCCGAGGAGGAAGAAGACCCGGACCGCCCCCCAGCTCTGACATCACCCGACACCAGAGAAGAGGACCGTGACGACCGTAATAGGTAATGTATATATTCTTTAACTTCCGGGGTGGGGGGTCGGGGGTCGGAAAGTGGGGGAAGGGGGCCAGACCGGGTATTTAACCACATTACAAAGTTATATAACTTTGTAATGTGTGTTAAATAAGCCAAAAAAATTTTTCGCCGGAGTTGTCCTTTAAAGTCTATGGGAACAAGTATTCGATAATTGAAAAACATATATTCGACCACTTGGAGGTAAAAACCGTAGGCTGGGGGATTTGAACGCTTATCGAATATTTATTAAATATTTGGCGAACTATTCGATAATATTCGAAAGATCGAATACCATATTATTCGATCGAATATCTATTCGATCGAACAGTATTCGCACATCACTACCAACAACCTCCTTCCCTTAGTAAGAGCACTAAAGATGGGTGGTAGCTGGGTCTACCTATCTATCTATCTATCTATCTATCTATCTATCTATCTATCTATCGCACGAAAGTCCCAAGCACTCCAGCATAAGGTGAAAAAAGTGGTAATTTATTGCAAAAAATGTGCAAAAATACAAAGGATGCAACGTTTCAGTTCTCTCACAGAACCATTTTCAAGCATGAAAGCATGCTTGAAAATGGTTCTGTGAGAGAACTGAAACGTTGCATCCTTTGTATTTTTGCACATTTTTTGCAATAAATTACCACTTTTTTCACCTTATGCTGGAGTGCTTGGGACTTTCGTGCAATATTTGGGGATCCCTTTTGCCAAGGGACCTACATCCACCAGCATCCGCTACACCAATTAAGAAGTGCGGCTTCTTTCTCTTTTTCATCTATCTATCTATCTATCTATCTATCTATCTATCTATCTATCTATCTCCTATCTATCTATCTATCTATCTATCTATCTATCTATCTATCTATCCTACAGCCTGTTACAGTCAGTGCATTTCCTTTGTTAAAGTCACAGCCATCTCCAGTCATTGTGCTGAAACGTTTCTTTTAATACCTCAATCGAAACCTGTTGAGCAACTTTTGTCACGAAGCGTGACCGCGCTCCTCATAGACACGTTATATCCGCAGCACTTAACATAGATCCCATCCCATTACAGAGAGTTATCTCAGGTCACTAGTTGTCACACTGGCTGATCACGCTACATTAGGTGCCCCCTCCTCTCCTCCATTAGATACACAACTATGGATAGAACACAGGGATTGTTGTATAATGACTGGTTCGCCAGCTTCCTTATAAAACATTATGTTTGTTTCCTTGCTCTAAGATCTCTGCTTGTTTTCAATGAATGGAAATATTGTTGTTGGCATTAAAACATATTCCTATATAATAGTTCTCAGTGCTGATAGTAGGATACAATTGTGTCTAGTCTGGACACTCGCTCCTATATGCGTTAAAGGGGTACACCAGCATTTTTTTTTCTTTTAAATAAACTAATACCAGAAAGCTATACAGATTTGTAATTTATTTCTATTTAAAAAATCTTCCAGTATCAGCTGCTGTATGTCCTGCAGGAAGTGGTATATTCTTTACAGTCTTACACAGTGCTCTCTGCTGCCACCTCTGTCCATATCAGGAACTGTCCAGAGCAGGAGAGGTTTTCTGCTTTCGGTTCCTGACATGTACAGAGGAGGTAGCAGAGAGCATTGTGGCAGCAGAGAGCATCTGCATCTCATACATAAAGGTATCAATAGGTTTTCAGCCTCTGTACATCACCAGGAAAAGATCCCCTTAACTGAAAGCAAGCAGAGATCTTGCCAATAATGAAAACATGAAACACAAAGTATATTAGAAAATTGCAAAAGTTTTTCATTAACCTTAGAGGGGTTTCCATGCTTAGAAAAAGCATAGCTAGTTCCGCCACTCACTGCACCACTCTGCAATACACAGGAGCAGGGACATCTGTCTTTGATAGTAGTCCCTGCTCCTGTACCTACTTTGTGTGGGCACTTTTAGGGCTATTAAGGCCACTTCTAAATCAGAATCAAAATCTGAAACACATCTTCAATTTCGCCGAATAGGACCCAAAACAAATCTCAGGACACATGTGCCTTACTATTCCTAACTTTATGCTGAATACACACAAATGAAGCGTGTATATGATTTCCAGGATTTCACGGTGTGCTTTCTTGTAAGGGCACAGTGACCAGGACTTTGATTTACTTGGCGCTATCTTTCATGTCTCCCGGACTCTGTTAATTGGTAGCTTGTGTAACACTAACTCTGGAGACCAAACACTAGATCAGGATCAGTCATTAAAGGCATCTTAGATCCCGTGGTGTGAGCATATTGGTCCATAAGAGTATACCACTTGTCTGCCTAGAAGTTAAAATAGACCCTCATGGTCAGTTTATTTGTTTGTAGTGGTCCATTTATGCTTCCAAATGGGTACTGTGTTCTCTTTATATACCACCACCTTATAACAGTTCGGTTTTAAAAACGATTCTGAGCTTTGGTGCAGCACACCTGGATGCCTCACTGCTTCTCATATGAGATTTTAACTCTGTAGTGGATGGCGCCCTTGATAGGGTGTCAGTAGCGGCATTGACTTCTACAATGCGCCTGAGCCCCCTGGGTGCGCTCTTATCTGAGGTAGCTCTCTTTGATCTTTGTAGGGCACGGCATCCGGGCGTGCGAGCCTACTCCTGTTATTCGGCTACATACAATAGTCTGCCCGTATTGATCTTGCCTTGGGGGACGCTCGGGCATTGTCCTTGGTGATAGAGGCAGAATATTTGCCGCGGTCGCTTTTTGATCACTCCCCCCTGAGTCTCCTCCTGGAGCACCCTGGGACGTGGCGCTCCACAGTGCGCACTTGGCATCTTAATCCGCACTGGCTGTCTGTCCTTGAGACGCCCGGTATTCAAATGGCAGCGGAAAATTTTTTAACCATAATGCTGGTACTGCCACCCTACAGATTGAGTGGGACGCCATGAAGGCATATTTAAGAGGTTATTTCATACAAACGATTACCCGCACTAAGCGAGCTAGAGGCCGTCTACGGTTGGCTCTCCAGGACTCCTTTCTGCAGGCAGAGGAGAATCATATTGCAAGTAACTCTGCCGCTACATCAGCTAGACTTAGAGAGGCCCAAAAGGCACTTACAGATTTTGACTTAGAATCAGCTGCACACAAGAGAAACTTTGCTAAGCACAAGTTTTTTGTAGAGGGAGAGCCTACTGGGCATCTCTTATCAGTTATTATGAGTGCTCAAAAAAGCCCGGCCTTCCTCACCCACATACAGAATACTGAGGGAGTCCTGGTAACCTCCACCCCTGAAATACTACAAGTATTTTATTCTTACTATTCGAACATATATAGCTCTAAATTGGAAGCCACTCCCAATCATATCAAGGAATTCCTGTCCTCTATTTCCCTGTCTGTCCGATGTCAGGGAAGCATTAGAGGCCCCGCTGACCTTGGAAGAGCTAGAGGCCGCGGCCTCCTCTATCACCAATAACAGAGCACCAGGGATGGATGGGCTACCGGGGGAGCTGTTTAAAAAGGTCGGGAAGGTACTACTACCCAAGTTGCTGGAGATGTGGCGGGCCTCTGTAGAATCAGGCTCCCTTCCGGAGTCCATGAGGGAAGCAATAATAATAGTTCTGCCCAAGCCCGGGAGAGATGCATCCTTGCCGGGTTCTTATAGACCCATTTCTCTTTTGTCTACTGATATTAAGATAGTGGCCAAGGCCATAGCTAATAGACTTTATTTCTATATAAGTGCCCTGGTTCATCCCAACCAAACGGGTTTTATTCCAGCCAGGTCTACCGCCATGAATATTAGGCATTTGTATGTTAATCTCCAGCTGCCCTCGGAAGATCCAGGGGGACGGGCGGTGTGTTCACTCGACGCTGTCAAAGCTTTTGACAGTGTCGAGTCGGCCTTTCTATGGGCGGTGCTGGACAAAATGGGGTTTGGACCACAATTTATCTCTTGGATCCAGCTGTTATACTCCTCACCCTGTGCCCGTTTAAAAAATAAATGGCGGCCTCTGTGCCAGATTTAACTTGCAGCGAGGTACACGGCAGGGGTGCCCTCTGTCGCCGTTGCTTTTTGCGATAGCCATAGAGCCACTGGCATCCCTGATTCGTGGTCACCCAGGTGTTCGTGGTTTTACTAGGGGTCTCCAGGAGGAGAAAATTGCGTTATACGCAGATGATTTATTGCTGTATCTAAATGACACTGATGCATCTCTTGCCACGGCTATTATGCTTATTGATGACTTTGGTAGGTTCTCGGGGCTATCCATTGGTTGGGACAAGTCGGTGCTGCTGCCGCTGAAAGTAGACGTAGAACACATGCCTGTCCTCCCCTTCCCTCTTAAAATTGTCACGGAATTCAAATACCTTGGGATCATGATCTCCAAGGACATTAGGTCCTTGATCTCCAAGGACATTTCAAGCCAAATTGGGGGTGTGGCGTAAGCTCCCTCTGTCAGTGGTGGGACGCTCCAATCTGATAAAAATGGTATGGATGCCTCAATTGCTATATGTATTGCACAATTCCCCGACATGGATCCCAATACGTTATTTTCATAAATATTCATAATATGGGGTTCCCAGCGCCCTTGTGTAAAGTTAGAAACCCTACAAAGAGCTAAAACATAAAGAAGGGTAAGCAGTGCCCAATGCCATGATTTATTTTTTAGCCTCCCTGCTGCAGCATTTTAGAGGATGGGAGGCTGACATGCTAACAGACCCTACTTCCCAATTGTTGCAGGCCCACTTTGGTACAGGGAAGCTGTTTGAGGTCCTGGAGGCTAAACGTTTCTCCACGGCAGCAACAGGACTGCCTACAATCCAGCTTTACCATAGAGTCTGGTGGAAGGTTAGAGACATGTACGGGTTATCTGGATGCTCTGCGTACACCTCTATATGGGATACCCCTTGGTTGAGCGAGCTATTTTTCCTAGAAGGGTTCACACCATGGCGGACACTTGGTCTTAGACGAGTGGAGCAGCTATACACTAATGGCCAGCTTCCAACAGCTGTGTGCAGAATTCCCCATCTCTAGGACACATTTTTATAAATACCTTCAGTTGCGCCACGCATGCGACAGTGAGGGGGACATTCTATCTCGGGAGTGAGTTGTTATTCCGCCTATCCATATAGTAGGTACGTCTGCATCCACGTCTGGTTTAATTTCCATATTATATATCCATTTACATGACAAATTTCTAGAGAAACACCTGCTGACCATAAAGGAGAAGTGGGAGGCTGACTTGGGTCCCCTGGAGGATGAGTTGTGGAGGGAAATTCTGGAAATGACACCCCAGTTATCCGTGGGGGGGCAGCACCGACTGTCCCAACTGTACCTATTACACCGTGTTTACAGAACCCCCGAGTTTTTATTTAGAGTGGGGCTTCGACCCGGTGCCTTGTGTCCTCGGTGCCGGAGAGATGAGGGAGGGATCCTGCACATGTTCTGGCGATGCCCAAAATTAACAAGGTACTGGCAGGATGTTGCTTCCATCATTCACAAAGTCTATTCTGTTCACCTTGAACAATCTCCCTTAGTTTGTGTTTTGGGCTACGTAGAAGACATAGTTTTACCTAACCCTGAAAAACTAGCTGTTGCTAGGATGTTATATATGGCCAGAAAGCTAATAGCCCAGTCCTAGCTTGACCAGGACCCCCCAACATGTACGGCCTTTGTAGGCAAAGTTAATTGGCTCATTGCCAATGATTAATATGCCTATGAAAAGCGGGAGGCGATAAATAAATTTGAAAAAATCTGGGCCCCCTGGTATGGGGGGCCCTGGTATGGGGGCCCTGATACCCCTAGTATGGCGCCATCGTCGCTTACTAGAGGCAGGTCCGCTCCCTCAAAGGCCACCTAAGCATATCTCTGTGAGTGGTTCAGCGGTGATGCCCCCCCTACCATTTAACTCTCTATTACCTTCCCGGTTTCTTTGATTAAAAAAAAAAAAGGCATCTTAGAAATGACTTAGCAAAAAGATATACGACAGTACAACACAGAGACTGAAAAACTGAGGAGGCGGCTTAAAGGCAGTGCCAACTGTTGCCACGACATTACCAGTCCACAAGAGACTTCATACTAGCAAATTGGGGAAATTTGGCACAAAGTCTTGTAGTTCCGATACCTTGAAGTTCAGGATGAGTCACTGTCCAGGCCTAGGAGTGATGTCACAGCATGGGGGCAGCTCTGCAATATAATGCAGGCATGACTACAGGAAAAGAGGGAATTGAGAGACAGTGGTCCTTCTATGAAGCCACGCCCCCAGGGCACCTAAAGAAATCGATCCTTAGTGCTTTTTACTCTAGTTTTGAATTCAGCTACCTGTATTCCCCTCCCACTGCACATTCTTAATTATAACCATCCCCACTAAGTGGGAGGGAGACAGAGTTGACTGAATTCTGGCTAGAGTGTACAGCAGGAACAGGAAGTCAATTACAGGATGTACGCCAGAAAGGAAGTTGGGCTAGTGAAGACAACACAGCAGATAGTTTGTTTTTAAATGAAGAAGGTAGTAAAATAACTTTATTTACAAAAATATGTTTATAGGGTCCATTGTCGAAAAACTCAGTTAATCCAAAAACAAGAACGAAAAATACCAAAATTAAATGGCACCTTATTCCTGATCCCTGACCCCAGAACAGATGCCAAAACCTTATTCAGGTCCCAGGCACCATGACAGGCAAGACCTTGACTCTGGAGACTCTGGAGACCCTGGGTACAATGTTGCCAGGAGGTGGAGAGGAATCAGATTGTTAGTTTTCTATTAGGACTCATGAACAGTCTACCACAGGATCTGGTCACAGCAACAACAGTAGAGGGCTTCAAAACAGGGCTAGACAAGTTCTTAGAGCAAAATAATATAAATGCATACTGTATGTATAGAACTTATCATCCCTCCCCATTCCCTGTATCCATCCCCTCCTTGGTTGAACTTGATGGACATGTGTCTTTTTTCAACCGTATTAACTATGTAACTATGTAACTGTAGGTTATACCCCTGCTTCTTCTCATTGCGCCCACACTATCCAGATCTGGAGCCTCAGGCTGCTGCTGCTTGTCTTCACTTCAGCCTCTTTTTCTGCACTGTGAGTGACAGTAAGTGAAAGGAGTTTTAATATTTTAGCAGTGACTTCTCTACCTGTCTTGACAGCTCAGGTACAACATCATGAATGATTACTGCATCTGGGAGATTAGGATCACAAACCACAAAAACACTGGTTTCTGGTGGTGTCTGGGATTGTAGATGTAGCAGACCTGAAACACTAACATGCGTATACTAAGATGAGTTATAGCCATTACTTGTGTATGTCTTGTGCTTACCTGTTTTACCTAGCAAGCATAGGATTTCAGCCATCTTGGTTTATATCTGCTCACTGAAATGATTTCCTAATGCTGCCTACATTTCCTATGATGCCTCTGGCTCTGTAGAGAGAGGGGCGGAGTCTTATCACAGCAGCTCCTCTAAAGAGATCACCTGACCAACTTCCAACTTCTGGAGTCTAGGAGTCTGCTAGAGCCTGTACTTCACAGGAATTCAGCTGACCCAAGGCTGACCACTTTCCTCTGACACACTAAACGCTGGGATTTTCTGTGAGTCAGGCTGGTGATCACATGACCCAGTTACTGTAATAAAACACAAAGATGCAGCTGTGTTGGAAATAGACAGTTGGCGATGTAGGACTAATGAAGAAGAATGGTCATGATGTGGACAGAAAAAAAAGTCTGGAGTAATTCTTCAAGTAGTCACCGTACATCTTGACTGTTCAGCAGAAGCATATAGCATTACTTACCTATCTATCCCAGTTTTGAAACAACCAAAAATCCATTTGTTTGGGGGGGGGGGGGGGGTGTTCTGTTTTCTGTTTCTGTACTTCCTGGTTGAGCAGTTCCCAGAATGCAGTACTGGTTCCAGAGTGTAATGCTTCCCCCCAGATGTTCATCAAAGTCCTCCACCCTGCCCATTCCCTGCCCAAAACTGTTACAACATCTAGGCTGTGTTCACACATTGCAGTTCCATTGTGTTACTGAATTATTTGCAGTAATTTATCATTTTATTGTTGTTTCACCCACACAGCGCACTGTATTCTCTACCTGTAACACCACACAGCATGCTGTATTCTCTACCTGTAACACCACACAGCCCACTGTATTCTCTATCTGTAACACCACACAGCACACTGTATTCTCTACCTGTAACACCACACAGCACACTGTATTCTCTATCTGTAACACCACACAGCACGCTGTATTCTCTACCTGTAACATCACACAGCACTCTGTATTCTCTACCTGTAACACCACACAGCACACTGTATTCTCTACCTGTAACACCACACAGCACGCTGTATTCTCTAGCTCTAACACCACACAGCACACTGTATTCTCTACCTGTAACACCACACCGCACGCTGTATTCTCTACCTGTAACACCACACAGCACGCTGTATTCTCTACCTGTAACACCACACAGCACACTGTATTCTCTACCTGTAACACCACACAGCCCACTGTATTCCCTACCTGTAACACCACACAGCACACTGTATTCTCTACCTGTAACACCACACCACACGCTGTATTCTCTACCTGTAACACCACACAACATACTGTATTCTCTACCTGTAACACCACACAACATACTGTATTCTCTACCTGTAACACCACACAGCACACTGTATTCTCTCCCTGTAACTTTAATATTGGAATAAAGTAAGGAACTTTTTGAATTTATTTTTTTGTTTGTTTTAATCTCCACGCACATTTTATGATCAAGCATCTTTTATCTTTGAGGTTGAGCCCAACAATAAGGACTTTATCCAATATTATGTTACATGGGATATACTGTTTATACCTTGTTTTTTGTCCAGGTGGGATTGGCAGTGCCGGCTCTGATCCTCTCTGCCGTTTAGCATAATTTACTTGTGCTACTGCATCATTTTTGTGAATACGCTGCAGTACTGCAATAAAGCTCCAACATGTGTGAACATAGCCCTAATTTCACTTCAGAGTTTTGCACAATCAGTGAAATCAATGCGCACCTGCTTATGGTCAGTCAGAGATATTGAATCACTCTTCACTGCCCTGCCCCCTGTCTGTATCATCAGCCTGATCTCAGCAAACACACACAATGTGAGACAGAGGCATGGAAGAGAGGCCAGTTTTTTTCACTTCCTGGATTTTAAACAGCTACCAGTGTGGCAGCACCGCACATATTTGGTAATACATTATATAGACACATCTATATAACTTTTAATGTACTTTTAATAGAAAACAATTTTCCGTATGTGGAGTTCCCCTTTTACTAGGTAGCTGGACGCAATTTACAGCCATAGCTATAGGGAATGCGGAGGTAGCAGTTGCACCTAGGCCCTAATGTCTGATAGGCCCAAAGTCCCCTCTGCCACATAAGAAGACCCCAGTATTATAAAGGGTCCATGTTAGGTGTGGGTCCCATAACAGATTTTTCAATGGGGCTCCTGAGCTCCAAGTTCTGATAAATATGGATTTGCCATGTTTACCAGGTCGAATATAATGATAGCAAAACTTAAGCAATCCCTTCTTACAACTCTAACAGATGTGGCGAGATCATAAACACTAAAAGTGTCCTCGAGCGCTGGACGGTCGGGCAGCACTTTCATCTGCCTGAGAGGCTCTCTTCTCATTCCACCTCTCACGTCAATGTTTTTATTAACATTTCACTTCACCATAAACGAGAACATCATGAAAGAAAAGTCACAAAAGGAGCTAAGCCCTTACATTGTATTGTACGTAGGCCTTAGGCCACAAATCCCAAGGCTGTTAACTGAGCAAAGTAGCAAGTATGTCGAAATTCCACATAACCCATTCCCCCCACCTAGTAGAGATGACCCGGGGACAGTCCTTTCAACGTTTGAATGTTTGTTTTTAATGTGTAAACTTTGGCCATGTCACTGCTGAGACCCCCATCGATCAGGACATTCCCCAGCTCATAGTGATCTCCATCTAGGTAGCTTCATTATAAGGTCACAGCATGCTGCTCCTCACTCGCCTCCTGATCGTTGGGGATCTAAGGTGTTGGATTTTGGCAATCAAGTTAACAATAGGTAATGTCTGACGTTGACCCAAAAGGAGTGGTCTCAATTCTTGAGGTAAGATCTGAGAGGAAACTTCCTCATCAGTACTTTATATTGCTGCCGCAAATTCCATCTGCCTTTGTGCACAAGGCCTAAACGTCCAATAGACGCCATAGTTGTTTCTCCTACAAATTAATCAGAATTTTTGTTTAAAAAAAATGGCTGCTTTCTTCGGGTTGTGTGTGGTATTACCACTCAGATCCATTCACTTCAATGGAACTGACCTGCAGTACCATAAACAAACTGAGGACAGGAGTGGTGCTGTTTTTGCAAGAAAGTAACTATGTTTTGCTTCTCCTGGATAATCCCTTTAAGGACCCCTCTTCAATTGCTTCCTGCCAAAGAAATAAGGTGCACCATTGTTTAGACTCCCTTGTTTCCAATCTGGCTTGTTTTCTGACCTCATCTGTCTGTTGCTTGTCCTGGGCCACTTCTCTTTTTTTGTTTTGTACCATTCTTTGTAATCTACAATCGTCAGCTACAGAGGGTATTGATCTTGGGATTCCTTGCAGGGGTTTAACCCAAGGTAGCTCTCCATGTCCTCGAAAACGGACAGATGTCAATCTTTGACATTGGATAGCAATAGAGGAAGATTGCTGGATTTATAGATTCTCTTGACTATTCATAGATTATTTAATCACTTAATCACCAATTAGTTTTTATAATTTTGACATCCTTCGTGTTAGAGCTGTGTCGTACGCTCGGCGCTCCCATGAGTAATACCCAGAAGATGTTCTTTTTGGCTGCCAAATCCAGTAAACACCAACATAAATTCCTATTAATCATGTTTATCCAGGTGAATCAGGAGATGGGATTAAGTCCAAGTTACAAATTTCCAGAATTTAAAAAAGCCGACTTTGAAATTCAGAAGTCGATGAACCAGGATGGATGCATATTAATTATCTCTTATAGATGAAGAATTTTTAGAATAAAGCTAAAATCTAATGTTCTTTTACTGTGTAGTCCTGATCGGCTGGCAACTGGTACAATTCAGCTATGGGCCAGTTTCCCACAGCAGTGGTTCAGGTAGACATACTCGACTGGCATCATGCAACAGCTACGCCATGTCTGTGGGGGTCAAATTAGAACACCAAGAATGTACCAATGGGATACCAGATATATAACAGATCAGAGGGCAGACCCAAGAAAGCAGTACCACGAAACAGGGCAAAAAGTAGTCAGACAAACTGAGGGTCAGGTAGTGTAGATTAGAGAGAAGTACATATCTGGTACAGATGTGTCACCTTTACCTTTTTGTGAAATGTAAAAGCTTCATGACAGCATGTCAACAACAGTGGCAGGCAGGAGAAGAAGCTGGATGTGACATGAACATTGTATCCAGCTTCCTACAACAGAAGGACCACCAGAAATAACATAATAACCAGAAGATTTAAGGCCCTATGACACAAAGCGAATATCGGCTGTATTTGGAAAATATCGGCTGTTACGGCCGATAACTAGCTCGTGTACTAGAACACAATGATCAGCCGACATGCACGATGTTGGCTGATTGTTGTCTTTCAATATATTGAAAAATAAACCATGGCGGAGGCAAAGATATGCTGCCGACACCCTGAGTAATAGGAGCGGAGGCAGAAGATCGCCGCTATCTTCTATGGGCTGCCCAGACTATCTAGCAATCACCCGGGCAGCCCTCACCCCCCCCCCCAATAGCATCGTCAGTAGAGATGAGCGAACCTCGAGCATGCTCGAGTCCATCCGAACTTTTGGCATTTGATCCAATTAAGTTGGATAAAGCCCTAAGGCTATGTGGAAAACATGGAGATAGTCATTGGCTGTATCCATGTTTTCCAGACAACGTTAGAGCTTTATCTAACTTGAGCAGCCACAGCTAATCAAATGCCGATCGTTCGGGTTCGGATGGACTCGAACCCGGTTCGCTAATCTCTAATCGTCAGCTCCTTGCTCCCTTTCATCACCCCGTGTAATAGGGGTTTTAGGTCTGCAGCTTCCATTATGGTCCTTCCATTATGTAATCAGCATGTTATTAGTTACATGCTTGGGGAGGAGTCACAGACTAATAACTACTTGTCCCCATGGCAGGGTCTTCTCAGTATTAATAATAAACAAGATTGTGTATATTGGCAGAGCAACATTGGGTGTTGTGTTTAGCAGATATGTGTGTGTGTGTGTGTAGTAGAGGTGTTTAGTGTTGAGTTAAGAGAGAAAAAATCTGTGAGCATAGTTGAACAAAAGAGTGTGAGGTAATTGAGGTCAAATCGGATTAGTATGCTAGTTGAGGTCACAAAACAAAAAAGATCAGCAATCCCAGCAAGTTACAGGGGGTCAATGCGAAATAACCAAAGTCATATGTTCTGGATTAGACATAGTGAACCATGAGCAGATTAAAAGTATGGTACACGGTATACATCCGTATAATGTTTTCCAGACAGAGGTTCCAAGCAATCTGATGGTCACACTTCTCCTATTGGTCCATTGCAGAGTACAGAGCAGTGGTGACGGGAGCTGCTGATGTCACTGGAGACAAAGGCCGTGACGGGAACTGCAGGGCCAATACTGGCCGCAGAGGAGCCGTGTCACCCCTTACTGCTGCCTATAAATTTAAAAATACTTATAAAAAAATATTTTGTAAGAATATGCCTTTAACAATACAAAAATATTAGCACTCTAAATGAATGTTTCAAAGCTGCTTCATGGACTATAGGCCCGAACAGCCCTGGCGATAACAACTGCTGCTGCATAAGCTGCTCAGCAGAGGTTGCCATGTCGATGCCCCCTTCTCTGGCATCACTTCCTGTTCTGTTCTCACAGACTTGCAGCCCTGCCCACCCTCCGCCTGGTTAACCTCTTAGGGACATATGATGTACCGGTACGTCATATGTCCCTAGGGGGTGTTCAGAGCGGGGCCGCGCGGCGACCCCGCTCTGAACCGCCGCGATCCCGGGTGCCGCATGTAGCCCGGGACCGCGGCTATTAGCGGGCACGGTCTGATCGCCGGGACCGCTAATAAGGTAATCGGAGGCAGCTGTCAAAGTTGACAGCTGCCTCGATTACTGGAGGCAGCCGTTCCCTGTTGTCTAGTGGGGAAGATCGCTCCTCCGGGACTTTGTCCTCCGTCTGTGTGTGGTGCCGGCCGGGGTCCGCTCCAAGATGGCGCCGACCCCGGCTCGGCACTCGATTGTTTTCGGCTGCAGCCGAAAGCAAACGAGTGCCGATCTCATTGCTTTGCTGTATTACTATACAGCAAAGATCTCAATGAGAGATCAAAGTGTATATACTAGAAGTCCCCCAGGGGGGCTTCTAGTATAAGTGTAAAAGTAAAAATAAAAGTGTTGTTATTAGTAAAAAGCCCCCTCCCCTAATAAAAGTTTGAATCACCCCCCTTTTCCCATGTTTTAAATAAAAGTAAATAAATAAACATGTTTGCTATAGCCGCGTGCGTAATCGCCCAAAATATTAATTGATCACATTCCTGATCTTGCACGGTAAACGGCATAAGCGCAAAAAAATCCCAAAGTGCAAAATTGCGCATTTTTGGTCGCATCAAATCCAGAAAAAATGTAATAAAAAGCGATCAAAAAGTCGTATATGCGCAATCAAGATACCGATAGAAAGAACACATCATGGCGCAAAAATGACACCTCCCACAGCCCCATAGACCAAAGGATAAAAACGCTATAAGCCTGGGAATGAAGGGATTTTAAGGAACGTATATTTGTTAACAATGGTTTGAATTTTTTACAGGCCATCAGATAAAAGAAAAGTTATACATGTTATATATCGTTTTAATTGTAATGACTTGAGGAACATGCATAACAAGTCAGTTTTACCCCAGGGTGAATGTCGTACAAACAAATACCCCCCAAATAAAAGAAATGCGTTGTTTTTTTTTTCAATTTCACCACACTTTGAATATTTTTCTGGTTTCGCAGTGTACTTTATGCAAAAATTCAGCCTGTCATTGCAAAGTACAATTAGTGACACAAAAAATAAGGGCTCATGTAGGTTTCTAGGTGGAAAAATGCAAGTGCTATGGCCTTTTAAACACAAGGAGGAAAAAACGAAAATTGGCCCCATCCGAAAGGGGTACTCCAGCAAAAAGCTTTTTCCCAGTAATTGAAACATATTACAAAGTCATATAACTTTGTAATATGCTTCAGTCACCTATCTGCCCCCCTTCCCTATCATTTCCCCCCTCAACCTCCCACCAGGAAGTGAAGTAAACTCATTCTTACCTAATGACTGTTGACCCCAGGCCGTTCTGTGGCAGCCATTTTGTGACAATGACATCATCTGTATAGTCACAGCTTCCTGGTTTGCGGTTTCCCATGATGCACCTTGTCTCCTGTGATGTCTAACTGACTCTGTAGAACTATTAGATGGCTTACAGCTTGCTCAGCCAATCAGAGCTGAGCAACCTGAGTCATCTGACAAAGGGAGGCTGGCCTAACAGGGCTTAGACCCGCCTCCCTCTTGATAATATCATTGTCACAAAATGGCCTCCACAGAGCAGCCTGAGGTCAACAGTCATTAGGTAAGAATGAGTTTACTTCACTTCCTGGTGGGGGATTGAGCGGGGAAAAGATAGGGAAGGGGGGGCAGATAGGTGATTGAAGCATATTACAACGTTATATAACTTTGTGATGTGTCTCAATTACTGGAAAAAGCTTTTTGCTCGAGTATCCCTTTAACCTCGATACTCTGAGGTCTCTGCTTTCTTTCAGGGAAAGAAGGGCAGGAAGTCTGTGCGGTGCAGCTTTAACCAATAGCTACAGAGCAGGAGCTTCAGAGGGTCCATAGTTAAATAAATGACCATAGAGGCCTCATTCTGCTGAATAAACCCCTGCCACCTCAATAACATATCAGCTAGGAGGGCAATTCTCCCATTAGAAGAGGCTTGACATTTTTCTTCAGAAGATGTAGGGTTACGGCAGATATTGTTGATGCTGATGGTTGTCTGATTGTTTTAGCACAAACTAATACAGTAGTTATGTTACAGCGTGACTAGGAAACTAATATTACAGTTATCTGGATGGTTGACATCCAACATTTACAGACAACATACTGAATGTTACCGACATCAGCTCCAGAGATAAGAGAAGTCATCCAGAGGTATCCCAGTTATTTGTTATATTTTGACAGTGTATACTATATGGACCTATATACCACTTTTGTCTACAGTCTAGTCCCCACCAATGCAATCGCCTCTGCTAACATTGGTAATAGGGTAGGTGTTTCTGTAGAGCTCCTGCCACGGCGGTGCTGCAATAGGAGTCACTTCTGCAACAAACCTTTTTTTGAGATTTTTTCCCTCCTGGATCTTCTCCCATCAGCTATGATGTAATATAGAGAAGTGGAAGCCATAAAGTGGAGACCAGAGAGGGGTCACTGACTGCTGAGGAGCATAGTATATAAAAGTCACCAACACTGCTGACCATAAGTGCAGAGACCAAACCTCATACAGAGGAGCTTCATGGCTGAGCAGCTGCATGCAAGCCTTACATCACCAAGCACAATGCCAGGCATCAGATGGAGGGGCGTAAAGCCGCCGCCACTGGACTCTGGAGCAGAGATGTCTTCTGTGTAGTGACGGATCCCACTTCTCTATCTGGAGTCTGGTGCATAAGTCTGGGTGTGGCGAATTCCAGGAGAATATTACTTGCCTGACTGCATTGTGCCGGCTGTACAATGTAGTGGAGGAGGGATAATACTATGGGAGTATGTTGCTGAGGTCAGCCTTGACCTCTTACTTTCAGTGAAGTTCAGTATACCAAGAAATGTTTTGAATAAGTGAAGGGGGGAGGTTTGGCAAGACCCATATGACTGCATCCTCAGTGATCTGGCAGGTTGCCCATAAAGATGAAGAGAACAAAATGTTCATAAAGGACATAGCTTCAAACCCAGGTGCCTGAGCTGCATGAACTCCGAGCGCCACAGTAACATTGGCTTCTCCATTAGGCAGGAGGACATTTCTTTGAAACTGGTTAAAGGTGAAAACCATAGGAAGGGAAAGAGACAGAAAACACATGAAGCGATGTGATTATAAAAGGTGAATGACAAGCAGATGGCCCTGGATGGGTACTAACACCTGGCACTTAAAGGGTGAATCTTCCTAAATTGAAGTCAATACTTCCATGGACTTCAAAGACTTCAAAGACATCTCTAAACTCTCCCCTCTTTTTGATCTTCATACAGAAATGAGTTTCAGAAGCAGAAAAGTTTTGTGGCCGAATTTATCAGCTTACACGCCACACATATTTCCTGTCAGTCTCTTTAACACTGGATCTCCGCTATCAAAAGATGCTAATTGGAACAGTCTCCCATCTGGCCTGCAGGACTGGCATTCTCATGAATATAGACTTTATTTTTGGGGGGTGTTTGAAGATATAATGGACATTGTTAAGATGACTTCATAGGAATAAAAAGATGAAAAGAAACAAAATTAACAAGGTTCTAATTTTTTTTTAACCCCTTAAGGCAATTTTTATTTTTGTGTTTTTATTTTTTTATACTTGTATTTTTTTTTTTTTTATGCCACCATCTTTATTATATTGTAATATGACAGAAAACTTCAAAATATTATTTATGAGGTGAATTAAAAAACATAAAATCAATTTGGGGTATTCCAGCTATTATTTATTTATTTATTTTACATTTATTTCCTAAAGCTATATAACTTTGTTATTCTGCGTTATTAAAGAAAATGTAATTTTTTAGTTTACATTTTACATTGACTGGCATAAGTAAGGGGTGACATAGTGCCACTGCTGCCCCCAGTGGCTATTTTAGTAACTGCGGGGCTGGTTAATTAAAGAAAAAGTCCAGTGAAAAATTTTATTAAAGTATTGTATTGCTCCCCAAAAGTGCTTTTTTCCCTGCACTTACTACTGCATCAAGGCTTCACTTCCTGGATAACATGGTGATGTCACTGGATAACATGGTGATGTCAGCTGTGTGGACTGTAGCTGCTGGAGAGGATGATGGCAGAGGGATGCTCAGTGTCCCTCCAGTGTCCCGTGTCCCTCAGTGTCCCCTGCCATCATCCTCTCCAGCAGCCACAGCCCGCACAGCTCTGGGAGTCGGGTTGTGACATCACCATGTTATCCAGGAAGTGACATCACCATGTTATCCAGGAAGTGAAGCCTTCATGCAGTATTAAGCACAGGGGAAAAAAAAACTGTTAGGGCCCCTTGGAACAAAGACACACAGGACAAGTGGGCCCTGTAGCTAACACCCCCCACGCTGTCCCTACCTACTTGCCACAATCCGCCCTAAAATAGCGGCGAGCAACTGGGCGGCGGTCCCTGCGCTAAAATAAGTGCAAACACAGACAAGACACAGTACAGACGAACAAGCAAAGCCAAAGTCACACAGAAGGACAGGACCAATAAGGCAGACCAAACAAACGGAGGGCGAAAGCCAGAGACGCAACAAGGTAACGGTAGAGCCAAAGCCACAGAATTTAGCAAGATAACAGTGGAGAGCCAAAGCCAGATAACCATTAAGAAGAACTGGGAATAGCGCAAGGAACACAAAACCAAAAGACAAACACTGGAGAGAATCAGGCAAGGGGGATAAGGAACCAAGAAAACAGGCAGAATAGCAAAGGCTGGATCTAGCAGTACAGACTAGCTGGACAAGGCTATCAAGAGCCCAGACTGAAAGGAGGGAGAAGCTTATAAGGGAGCAGAAGTCACGGACTCCAAGCAGATAGGCTGAGCAGGAGAAACACACAAAAGAAA
Organism: Dendropsophus ebraccatus; assembly: GCF_027789765.1. Taxonomy (NCBI): domain Eukaryota; kingdom Metazoa; phylum Chordata; class Amphibia; order Anura; family Hylidae; genus Dendropsophus; species Dendropsophus ebraccatus. The sequence goes on along the minus strand of NC_091456.1, from coordinate 166,879,000 downwards.
CACAGAAAGCCAGAGGTGAGGAGACCTGTCAATCACAACACAGCAGACACAATTAGAGAACAGACCACAACAAGGAAGTTGCAGGGAGAACTAAGAAAACATGGACCGGATAACAAAAGACCTAAGCAAGGAACATAACAAAACCAGGGACGGACCTAATGCCAAAAGCGCAGTTTTTGGCGCACAGGTCGAATCTTTGCAACAGAGTGTTGCACTGATGCCTTTTCAGGCGCAATCATGACAAAAACACTTTATGTGCATTCCCCGTAATAAGTGTATATTGGTAATTTGTATAACTTTTCCGGCGCAATACAATATTTTAATAATTATTTTTTACTGGACTTCTCTTTTAAACCCTTGTCCCGACGTGGGTAAATATTGCTAGGGATAATAAGCCTCCCCCCAATGTCTATGTATTACATATTAGCATTAGTATAGACCAGTGCTTCTCAATTCCAGTCCTCAGGCCACACCAACAGGTCATGTTTTGAGGATTTCCTTAGTATTTCACAGGTGATATAATTATACTGAGTGCATCAGGTATTATCACAGGTGTCCTTTGTATGGGATATCCTCAAAACATGACCTGTTGGTGAGGCCTGAGGACTGGAATTGAGAAGCACTGGTATAGACATTGTCCTTGGGTAAGCTGTCAGTAGGGCTCCAGCTGCTGCGCAGTGTAGGAGGGTGAGCCGGGAATACTATCAATCACCGCTTGTTCTGCTACACCTGCCACAACCTGGATTCTCTGCATTAACCCCATTTGCTCCTATGGCAAAGTCAGCTAGTGGCATAGTCAACTAGTGACTATGAGGTTAATTTCCCATAAGTATACCAGTTTTAACTTACTTCCCACAGAGGCTCCCTTTGTGCCCCAATATAGTAGTTAGGCTCCCCTCTGTGCTCCCATTTATTAGTAAGGCCCCCTCTATGCCTCCTTGAATTTTTTTTTTTTTGAGATGATAACTGGGCATTAGAGTTGTGTGGAGGCAATTTAGCCACTTAAATAGAGGCTGTCAGCTAATGACGGTCTATGACCTCCATAAGAGCCCTATTACACAGGTCATTACTGGCTTGTTTGTTAGTTGATGGGGCCTTTTTGTTAAGCCGAAAAAATCAATGGTCGTTGGCCACACATCATGCCATGTAATAGGGAATATCCAGTGGATTATTGCGTGATCCAGTAATTTTGCAGCCCGGCCGAAAGACTGGCCAGGCCTTGTAAAGGCTCTGCATATGAGTGCCGATCATCAAGATTAATGCTTGTTTACAAATAGATTCAGCCAAATAATATGACCCTTAGGGTCCTCTTACACGGGCCGATGATGGCCCGATCAATACTGTAAACGAGCAACAATCTGCTAGAGCCTATTTCACAGCCCAATAATGGTTTAGTGAGGGCTGCACAGACATTGTTAGCGATGTCCATGCAGCCCTTTCCCAGTTTACATTTCCTGTCCATGTTCCGGGAACATGGACAGGTAAAGTAAACTTTTTGTTGAATCGTCAGCTGTTGGCCACACAACGCTAATACAAGTAGCGATGCACGGTTGGCAGCTGATGATTTTAGGTCAGGGCCAAAAAAAACTATTAGCCGATGATTGTTTAATCGGCTGATCGTTCCCACTATTACATGGAGTGATAATTGGCTGAATGGGGCCGTTTTAGTCTATTATCGCTTTCTTACCCCTTAAAAATCTCCATTGCGACAGACACCACTACAGATGCGGTACACCCTCCACACCACCTCTGGCCCCTAGAATAGTGATTAAAGACCGCACATTTACCTCGCTCCATATACGCTAAATAATTCTGTTCAGGAGGATCTGTAAAAAACAAATAATTAAGCCCTCTTCATAAGAAAAGCAATAATTACAGCTTTTTGTGAAAATGTAAAATCTCATCCTATTGCCTCGCGTCATGACTCATTCCTGCCGGAGAACAAGCTGTTCACATTTTTTTTTTCTTTCTTTACAAGCTTTTTACAATTAAAAAAAAAAAACTCCACAGGTCACCTTGGGTGAGATCAACTCACATCATGGTGATTCAGAAGATCAGTACTTTGTTACATGGCCAAAAGTAACACAATGACAAATTTGTAAAACAAAAATAAATACAGAAAAAGTACGACCACTGGACGGAGATCATCAGGGCGGAAAAAAAATCCAAAATGTGACCATTTCTCACAGACAATAAATATAAGGAACGGTCATGGTTAGAGATGAGTGGACTTAGGGATATTTAGGTTCGCTACTTTGGCCAAACTGGAAAAAAAAGTCTGGGAGCCAAACTGTGCTCTGTTAGGGGAAGTGCGGCAGACGTGTGGGGCGTCTCATATCTTCGCCAGGTCGCCACTGAAATCACCCAATCAGCAGCTGAGGCGGGACATCACTGTAGCCACTGATGGGATGATTGCAGATGAAGGAGCTGAAGATAGAAGACACCACAGAATGGTAAGTATAATTTCTGACCTCCAAGGCTGAGTAAAGGGTGTGGACATCCCCAGCCCCAGTCGTGTGCGCTCTACTGTACTCATGCTTTTCACTTAATAAGATAATGATCCTAACAATCTAAGATAGGTCACCAAACTACAATCCCCACCCCCATACTTTGCCATATTCTGCACACAACCATAGCCATCATGTAGGCAATATAATTGTATGTTAGGATGGGTGGTGTGACTTCTACATGTCAATGCAAAGGAGGCTGAGAAGATATGGACTTGCCCTGAAAGTGAACCGGGGATCAATTTGCTTTGCAAATTGTTCCATGATCTGCTCTTACAGGTTCTGTTTTGTCGCCTTAATAAAAGCTTACAGTCTGGGCAAAAGGATTCTACTGACTTGTAGTGATGCCTAGAGTAATTATTGTGAAATGCTGGCTATTACGGGCCATCCATCTAAAAGATCCGTCTGTGAGAGATAGCTAATAAAATCCTGCGGCACCTTACAGTCTGTTGAGTCACATTAATAATTATAGCGCAATAACAATATTCACAGCAGGAGAGGAACACGGAGAAAGTGTCATCTCAATGTTTTAGACTTATTGCTGGTTGTCTGCACATTTGCAATTATTTTTAATCACCTTCTTAATCTACATTAGGAAGCGAAGCAACTTTAGCATATAGTCTGCGCATTGTTTCTTTTGCAGCCATGTAGACACAGAGTTCTGCGAAGGAGCTTAGTTCTTTTTAATTGCATTGGAGAAGTCATATTGCAGTGTCCCGGCGGTACCTGATTCCCAGATACCTCTAAAGTTGTTGCGTGGCTGGGGTACACCTTGCAAAGTACCTTGGGATCTGTCTGGGTGTTGTAAGTAACTTGTATTTACTGTCATTTTTCTTGTGCTAGCACTCAAATGGATGTGCAAGGGTTAAAACTGCTTTGTATTTGCCATGATCAGTTAAAGAGTCAATGTCATTAAAAATAACTTTTGACAAGTCATGTCAAAAGTTATTGATCACAGTGGATCTGCCATGCTCTCTGCCTGACTATATCTCCTGATCTTAGTTGGTATCAGCAGTAAGACCCGGTGGGGATCAATAACTTTTCACATGTCTGACGACATATCAAAAGTTATCTTTAGTGACAGGTACCCTTTTAGAAAGTAAGGATTTTTGTCACATGACCTTTCCACGGACCACTTCAACCTGAAGTGAGCTCTAAGGAAGGAGTCTCCCAGGTTCAGTTTCTTTTTGGGTTAGAACCAATGCCTGAAAACCTCTCTCCCCAGGGTACTCATCCTTCAGTCCACACTGAAAGGACAATTCAATTTTTTAGCACCTGAAATTGGCAAGACAAAAGAGGGAAAGCTATGCAAGAACTCTCTTGCAACAATTAAAGTTGTTTTTTTTCCAGGCAAAATGTACTAATGAGATATCCACAGAATAGCTTATCAATGACTTTATAGGAGGAGGGGGTACTAACTATCAGGGTGGGATGCCTACACATAGAATAAACACCTTCAGCAGCCACTGGATAAAAGTAGCTGTCATCATTTGTATGGTCTGCAGAGCCAGCGCAGTACTGGTATATACCAATCTAAGGTCACTGTATAGGGGGACAGTGGTCTTAGTATAGTATAGGATTTCATTCAGTATGGTGGTCATGAGGTGGCGATATTATATGTCCTTTGTTTACTAGTATTAAGAAGACACTATTCATAAAACCAACATGTGGTAGGTGGAGTCCTCAACTTTGGTACAAAGTGTGCATGAGGGTCGAGGAGCTCTATATCTCACTTATAAGATAAAATTATATCCTTGTGTTCCTTTTTCCATTCATGTAAAGACTCGGCCTGGAGTCTAGATCAGACACGTTCATTATCTCAGATAGATATTTGCTAATATTTGCTACCACACCCCAGCATTTACATAACTGTATAATCTTCATAGGATCCACCAATACATATAATCACATACCAGCCTGTAAATAAGAGAATGCATTTAACCCCTTTAAGACCTGAGTGTATTGGTCCCAAATTACCAAACACTTTAGAGATTTTGTGCACTTTTTTTTTTTTGGACAATCTGAAATTGTTTACTTTTTTTTGTTCTATTTTTATAATAATAGAATAGTTTTTAGTTTTAGGTGGTATAGCGACAAAGGTCAAAACACGGATGTGGTATCCCCCTATGGGTCTTACCTGTGTTACACCTCTCGTAAAACCCTGTACTTTAAAGTGTTAGTGGTCGTCAGGTATTACTTAAGTTTCGCCACTAGATGTCGCTAGTATATGTACTGTATGCCTAAGTATTGCACAGCTGTGGTGTCTAAAGGGTTATTGGTTCTGTGATCTGTGCACCAATGAGAGCTACTTCTCTTTTCTACCTATCTCTATCCTTCTCTTTTATTTGCACCCTCTTCTCACCCACTCACAGCACACTTTACAGATGCTGTGGAAAATTGTTACATGGGAAGAGGAAGTGTAGCCACACCTTAGTGAGTCTTACTTTGGATTCTGTAGAGAATAAACGCAAACAAGAACACTCACTATAGCGGTCAAGCTGGGCCCTGGCCTATGCCAGGTCCCTTGTTACGGGACTCACACAACTAGTCCAGTGTAGTGTAGTCTTAGGTGTGGTAGTGGATGCATGCATATGGGACCAGAGAGCACTTCTTTCTTGAAACCAGCACTTCCACACACTATGCAGTGCTGAACGCGCACTTAGAGAGGTCAAGTCAGGGATCATCCCAGCCCATGCCAAGAACAAGTCTAAAAGTGCAGGACAGTATCCTGAAAAAAGAGGAATTGATCCTGATAGAGTACATAGGATTCTAACAACTTTGCTCTATCTCACAGGTGTAACCAGAAAATTCTGACCACTCTGCTCATCCCAGGTAACAAGGTCTGGGGCTTGTGTTACCCTCTAGGACAGGTCGCCCGACACAGGTGGGCAATAGGTGGTGCAAAGACCAAAGAGTTAAAACACGAACACAAGTATTCTCTCTACTCTAAAGTATTCTACTCATTTTACTTCTCAAGTTCCAGCAGAGCACAGTACTTCTTTAGGTCGGGACTCTCTCAACATCCTCCTCTCGACTTCTCTGAACTTCTTCTACCTCTCAGCATGCAGCTCAGTTGGCGCGGCTGTACTCCTACTCTGCTCTCAGCACAGATCCTGTCTCTAAGGTCTAAGGTAACTTATCAAGCTGAAACTCACTGTGTATCACTGTATCAAGTATTTTGGCAGTAAAGAAGAATTTTTTATTTTATTTTAACTGGACTCTGTGATTCTTAACCCAGCACCTACACAGCCATTGCATCTTCCTTGAGTCATCTCCCCTTTCTGTGGGTTGGCGGTACCAAAAGTCCGGGTGGGTCAGAACTCCACTCAGACCACCATGATAAGTACCCAAGGGACCCCCAGACAGCCCAGCAGGTTACTGACCACAGGGGAAAGGGTATAGCCAGCCTCACTAAAATAAAAACAGGTGTGTCACCATACCTGTGTGCCCAACCAGCACCGGCGTCACAACAGTATAACACCTGGCTGAGCTATATCTCGACCACCCACTACACTAGTGGAGTTACACAGCACAATCTGGCAAGTGAACGGTCACGCCTCCCAGCGGGTGACACCACACAGGCACAAGTGTTTTCAAGTCTTCAGTATTTTCAAGTCTTCAGTATTTTACCACTTCTTCTTCTTCTTCTAAAGTTCTGGCACATTACTACTTGGGTTGGGACTCTCACAACCTACTCCTCTCTACTACTCTGAACCTGCAGTACCAACTTCTCTTTACAACTCAGGATTCTCAGCACACTCAGTACAAACTCCTCTCAACTACTCTCAGCTCTACTACTCTAAAGGTCCTCAGTACAGCTTCTGTCTTCTCAAGTCTACAATCTGCTGTCAGCTATTGTATAAAGTATTCCCTCAGTAAAAAAGATCTATTTATGCTAGCTGGACTCAGTGATTAAGTGATTAATACTCAGGCACCTACACATCTCCCCTTTCTGTGGGTGGCGGTACCAATAGTCGGGTGGGTCACAACTCCACTCAAGGAAACCCCGCATAGCCTGGCAGGTCACCGACCACAGGGAAAAGGGTATAGCTTGCCACTCTAAAATAAAAGCATGTGTGTCCCCATACCTATGTGCCCCACCTGGCACTGGCATCACAACAGTATACCATCTGGCAAGTGACTGGGTGAGCCTCACAGGAGTGCACAACACTTCCTGCATTGTATGTATAGGTGCAGCCATATTGGAGAAACATACTTACATCGTGTATTGTCTGTACAGGAACACAGTCAAGCCAATGCACAGCATCTCCACTCTTCATCTTTGGACCTTACAAAAAGCAGCGGTGTAGCACACTACCATAGAACATCTTGGCAACTACTTTCTAAGCAGAAGGCTTACACTCTATACGCTCAGTGAACACTGGCTTGGTGCAGTGTGTGTGGTGAGGTATTGCTGCTTACTGTAGGAGCAGGAATTAATGTCAAAATACAGTTTCCATAGCTCCTGTCCCACTTACTCTGCAAGAAGCATATGATGTATGTGTCCTGCTCAGTGAACACTAGCTGGGTTAGGTTAGAGTGCCTGGCCCATTGAGTGTAAAAGTGTAAGTGGCTATGCATAGCAAATCACTGCTTACTTTAGAGGAGCAGGGACCCCTTTCAGAATGAAATTAGTCTTTACACCTCTATGTATTGTGCACTGAGGCCTACACTAGGGAATCATGGAAACTATGGACTGAGCCGCAAGGCACATGCTGTATGCCTCTATGCTCAGTGAGCACTGGTTATGCCAGATGCAGATAGAGCATTGCCTCACACCTTAGGGCAGCACACATTTACTGGGTTTTACACTCTCCACCATGGCCTATTGAATAAAGCATGAGCATCCGGGCCTCCAGCAGTATCCCTTACCCTCACTGATAGGATTATTTCCTTTCATAGCTGATGACTGATCTACGAAGTACAGGAAACATCTGATGTGAAAATCTACACTAGAACAAGATAGATAAACAGACAGACAGACAGATAGATAGACAACTTGCATATGGGAGACATAAGATTTGGGTATGGTTTGTGCTTTTGGTTTTTACTTTAGTTGCATTTGATTTTTTTACATCCTTAGATTGGTCCCATTCTCTCAGCATATTCAGAGAGCGTGCCAGGAATCCCCAGCCGCATTCATGGAACATATCCATAAGTCTCCATTTACCTAATACTGCAGAGTAAATCCAGGGATATAGAGTAACGTAAATGGTAGCTGTGGTCATATAGAGAACGAGTTAAGTCTTTGCAGTGGAAATCTTTTCTGTATCCTACAGAAGTGGATGACGCTCTAATGGATTCTGGGGCTGTCACTAAGCTTTGTGTATGAAGAATGTTTTCGCTGCAGCCTCAGCACTTTATCCTGGAGAGGATTGTAATGAGAAGCTGTGTATAGCCTCTGAGTATATAGAAGTGGTTTAGTTATGGATGCACTTCTGTAAGGAGCACCCAGGTCAGGAGGGCAGCGAAGGGGGGATAAAGCTCTTCTTACCGTACCAAGTATATAGCTTCTTTAGTGAAGGGGCCTGCTGGACCTGCTCCTATGGATATCCATATTTCTTTGGTTTACGGGGGTGATAGCAACAGGTTCCTATGGTAGAATAATAAGATATTTTGGGGTCAGAAGCAAGGCAGCTAAAAAAAAAAAAAAAATAAGAAGGTTGAAAAAAAAAAAAGACACCTTCATCAGTTGTAATATTGATAATATTGGTCTTGGTTTACTTGGTTTACAAATACAGATCAGTCCAGGATGGGACTGGGTCTGCATGTTGTTTATCACCACTTCTTCATTGGTGGTCGCCAGGATCAGTTTCACTGGTGAGCCATTCCAGTCGATCACTGCACCTGATGCCTGTGCTGTAGGGCCCTCACAGAAATTTGAGGCATATGTCCCAGATACTAGGTAAATGATTTATCTGTGTGTATGCCTTTAAGACAGAAGGGTGGAGGTATGATTAGGTTATGGGGGCCCAAGCCCATTTTTTTGTACAGAGGCCCGCTGCAGTTTTTGTCTTCCCCTGCACTCACAGACGGTCTCCCTACCCCTTCTAAGTGACATTATGACTACAACAGGACTACAGCACCATGGTGTAACTATGGTCTGTGAATACAGAACAGAATAAAAATTTCTCAAGAAAATTCTAGTGAGAAGAAAAGGTTAGAAAAATCCTTGGCTTGTAGGAAGGGGATTATCAGAGCTGGAAGGAATACAGAGCCAAACAAGCTTAGAAGACAGAGAATGAAAGAGAAAATTTCTCAAGGTCTCGAGATGAGACAGAAACGTTGCTGATTTTTGTTATTTGATACACCGAATAAACCACCAGTTGTTTTCACTACTTTGGAAGTGCTGCAATTTCTTGCTATTATTTGAAGAGGAGACGTAGATCCAGTCTCCATTGCTGGCACTCCGAGCACTTGTTCCTGTGAGTGCACTCCGCTCTGCTGTTTATATATATATATATATATATATATATATATATATATACAGTACAGACCAAAAGTTTGGACACACCTTTTCATTCAAAGAGTTTTCTGTATTTTCATGACTATGAAAATTATAGATTCACACTGAAGGCAGTTAACACACGTGAAATTATATACTTAAAGAGGTAGTGCAGTGCTAAACAATTATTCACTAAATAACACACATTACAAAGTTATACAACTTTGGGCTATGTTCACACTACGTAAGAGACCGGCCGTTCTGTGACCTCGGCTGGGTCACGGAACGGCCGGTCTCTGGCCGTATCATCTCGGCCGGTACTTAAGTACCGGACGGATGATCTTTCTGGCCACAGAGCTCTGATGCGGGTGCATCAGCGCACGCCCGCATCAGAGCTTCCCATAGCACACAGTGAAGCAAGCGGCCGGAGCCGCTCGCTTCACTGTGTGAACTGACAGGTCTTTCTGCGGCCGGACATGTCAGTTGTTTGCGGCGGCGTATGGGATCCCGGCGGGAGCGCACACGATGTGTGTACGCTCCAGCCGGGATCCCATAGAACAACAGGCATATTCCACCGCGGTAAAAGTACGTCCGTTGTTGCCGATGGCCGTACTTTTACGTAGTGTGAACATAGCCTTGTAATGTATGTTATGTTAGTAAATGGCCCCCTTCCCCGTGTTCCCCCCCACCCACGCTAGACCGCTATATTATAACAGAAGGCATTTGCTTCATCCTTCATCCTAAGCCATCACATTCTTTTTTCTGTGAAGAATTCAGCTGTGTAATTGCTTCCTGCGATGTTATCTGGGTTTCCTTCTATCACTTTGAAATAAGGACCATTAAAATGTGTGGAAAACATTACAGATCTAACTTCCAGTGTATGGTGGCTGCTATGGGGGTCACCAGCTTAAGGGCCACCAAGGCTGCCAACCTGAAAAGGCATGGACAAGTCATCCAAATTTACTGTACTTGACCCTGTAACGGAAGAACAAGGACATGTCCACCTAACTACCTGCCCACCTAGCACGCCACCGGGCTCCAAACTTTCCAAACATAGATGGGCCAACCAGCTATAGTAGGTCTGGCAAGAAGGAGAAGCTTCACCTCTGACTCCATCCTTCTTATAGTCTCCCACTCTTTGGTGAATAATCTCCCCATATTCCACACCTTTGGTGACCAGACCCTCCTACACTTAACCCCTACTTGCTCTCTGACTTCTCCCCCTCCATTTTTCACCCTATACCTCTTCCAAGGCTTCCACTCCCCAGACCAATCCTTTTCATGTTGGGCCTATGTTGGTCTGTACCACACTCTGTGCCCTCACGAACTCCGTTCTTTATGTAGTGCAGGCCCTGATTGACATGGGTGTCGGATGTCACCACCCCGCCATTCACTGACTGATGAGCTATCCTGTGTATCCTGTAGATGGCTCATCAGTCCGTTTACCCCTTTAACAGTGAAAACAATTTTACCAAGCGTATTTTCAAATGTCCATCAACTAGTAAACAATGGAAAAGCCACACACACGGAACTGTCCAAAGTAGACAACACCCTTGATAATACAATGGATGGGTACCTCATATTTCAGAAGCACTGTAGCTATCCTCATCCTAAAAGACAATACACTTGAATGATTACAGCTTCCCAAAGAGCAAACAACAGACGGATCATTCTTGTACCGTTAGCAAAGAAAAAAAATGTACATATTAAGTCAATGCATCATTTAGGCCCAAATGTTACCTGACATGAATTCAGCATTCAGAATAGGATGGCTGCAGCCAAAGCAAACAAATAAATCTCAAATTAAAATGTCTCCAGGCAAAGCTTAAGTTTGTTCATAAGTATAATCTATTTGTCAACAGATAGATGACCTCCTTAAGGTAATATACTGTTATATAAAGATGTTGAGAAGGGGGGGGGGGAGCATTGTGTCTATAGTAATCTTGAGCGAACTTTATGAAGAGCAACTTCTCTAACCTGTCTAGAGAAGCTGGATGCCGAATGGGACCTCAGTCCATATGCAAAATCATCAGTCTACTGCAATTCTAGTCAATAAAAACCAGGTAGTACAAAAACTGGTAAGTAGTGAAGCTCCTGGCTTATCTAAGGGAAAGGAAAGACTGGACACCTCTCTAGTAGGAGCAGTAGTTTGCTTCCATACAATTTCCTACTTTAATAGGAAATTGTAAATCAGTTGATCAGAAAATCTCACAGGGAGTTTATCAGTTGAGAACTGTAAAGGCAATGAGGCAAGAAAACATCCCCACTGGGCTGCCCAATGGTTAAAGGGTCAGGAGGATCCAAACCTAAATTAACACCTTTGATGTCAGGACAGGTCAGGAGACACACAGGTGACACAAAGACGAGTGCAGCCCTGACCCTGTCCCACACCAACTGTCCCTGTTTACTTGCCTCAATGTGACCGAGGTGATATGTGACAAATTTGAGTCGTGCTCCATTCTAATATAGGTGGAACAGGACACAAGACAAAAGTGAGACAAACCTGAAACAAATATTAGACAAGGACAAATATAGACAATGGTGGGAGGTCAGAAAGCTAGGATCAAGGGCAGAAGAGGCAGATACAAGAGGCAAGTGCAAAGTTGCTAGGCAATAAACAATAGGAAAAAAATGCAGACCAAGTCAGGAGACAAACACTTGGTCAGGGACACAAGCCAAAGTCAGGTTACCAATAGATAGCAAATATAGCAAATCACAGGGTAGAAAGCGAGTGTAGGCACACTATTCATATGCTATAGCAGGCATCAGGCGTAATGAGTGACTGAGTTTTAAAGGAAACCAGGTGCCAGTCTCACAGGTAATTAGAGCAGACAGAAAAGGGTCCATTTACACAGAAAGATTATCTAAAAGATTATCTGCCAAAGATTTGAAGCCAAAGCCAGAAACAGAATATAAACAGAGATCAGGTCATAATGGAAAAGCCTGAGCTTTCTCCTCTTTTCAAATCTATTCCTGGCTTTGGCTTCAAATCTTTGGCAGATAATCTGTCAGACAATCTTTCTGTGTAAATGGACCCTGAAACCGGAGGATAGGGCTGTCAATCACCAGTTAGGCAATGAGTTAACCATTTAGGTGCTGGCGGAAATCACTCCAGAAAATGCAGAGGTGTTAACCAGAATCTAATAAAATAGCCCAAGCCAGAATCAACCACCAATGTTCACACTAGAAATATACAGAATCATCCCGACTGCACCACCTATAAAGAAGGACGCCATTAGGAGAGGAGCAGCACGGTGGCTGCTTACATTAGATCTATTAGAATAGTTCTTGACTCTCTGTTGTATTCCTTTTTTCTCTAGGTGATGTCCATCTTCTTATACTTGTCCTAATGATAACTGTAGCAGCAGCAGCATGGACATCTGTCTGTAACAGGAGTCCCTGCACCTCTACTACAACAACAGAAGAAAATAAAAAAAAATGTTGGTTTCACATGAATCTTAAATTTGTTCCAAAATAATTCATTCATCACTGATAGGTAATGTTGCTATGAGTGGTAGGTATTTGTGGGCGTGGTGTGGATGGATTATTTAGTATGTATATGGCAGTTATTCTATGTATATGCTAATATAGCTATGGTTTCAGGGTTCTTAAATATTCGGGGTTAGTGTACTGATTCATAGCTACTGTGTGTTTCATATATATTTTTGTTGGGGGCCTAAATTGTAGGTACTGTTGGGGTGACTGACCGGTTCCTCTTCTCCTCCACAGTCCCCATAGCATCCACATGCAGGCCATAGCTGTGGTTCCACCACTGTTTATCTATGTACCACTGCGTTTATTGATGCACGTGTACATTATATATACAACGTGGTGTTTTCTCTGCAGGCACCTGGCACAGGTAGGGATGACGCCCATGTTATTCAGTACACACAGTGCTGGCATCAGGTGTCTGGCAAGGATGGTGAAACTAAATCTCTGCACACTGTTTTATTATTCTTTGTATAAGAAATGCCACATACACAAACCAAAGCTGCATTGTAGAGTTTACAGGCTCCTTTGCCCAACAGGTAGTTTACGTGTTTGCATTAATGTAACTAACAAAAGCAACAAAAAAAAAACATTACCCCTATATGATATGTCCTCATCATTAAACTGTATGTTTTTTTTATTTGTTTTACCTTACAGGGACATTAGCTCTGCTGCCATATGTCTAGCATGTGAATACAGAGAAAATTCAAATTTTTTTTAAAATAAGAAATTAAACAGGGCTGTGTTCGCAAAGTCACAGTTTTGTTGCATTTATTGGTTAACATAATTAGAATCTGATTGATTATGTGGTCTCTGCAATTTTGTGTGAATTGACTATCAGGGCTTCATCATGTGATCAGCATTACCAGGCTTCATCATGTGATTAGTATTACCAGGCTTCATCATGTGATCAGCATTACCAATTTCATCCTGTAATCAGAATGCCCTGGCATCATCATGTGATCAGCAATTTCAGGCTTTATCATGTGGTCATCATTACCAGGTTTCATTGCTGATAATGATCTGATGAAGCCCGGTAATGCTGATCACATGATGAAGCCTGGTAACACTGATCACATGATGAAGCCTGGTAATGCTGATCACATGATGAAGCCTGGTAATGCTGATCACATGATGAAGCCCGGTAATGCTGATCACATGATGAAGCCCAGTAATGCTGATGGGGTGTGGCAGCGTACCCGGACTCAGGAGGGCAGATGTTGGGAAGTTGGAGCACCACACGGGCACCTGTCAAGGTGAGCCAGGAGTGGGACCAGCTAGCCACCCCTGGATACTGGCTCAGCACCACCACAACACTAGGAGTTGTAGTTTATAGAAGGGAGTCTTAATGCCCTATGACACCAAAAGATGTCTGACAGATTATTTAACAGATTTTTTTAGCCAAAGCCAGGAATGGATTTGAAAAGAAAAGAAATCTCAGTCTTATCTTTACGACCTGTTCTCTGTTTATAGTACATTCCTGACTTTGGCTGAAAAAATGTAATAGGGCCCTTACATAGCTGCAAGTGTGGGTGTGACAGACAATTGAGATCGAGATAAGATGAACCAGAAATTTTTTACTGTAAGGGTGGTATTACACGGGCCGAGCCTGGGCCCGATAATACCTGTAAACGAATACCTGAAAATACCTGTTTACTGGGCCTATTACACAGCCCGATAATCGTTTAACAAGAGCTGCAAGGACATCGTTACTGATGTCCTTGCAGCCCTTGCTAAACTGGCATACATTACCCATCCACTTTCCAGGGCTGCTCCTGCCGTCCGCTTCTCCACGGGTCCCGCGCGCTCTGGCCTGTCAGCTGATAGGCCGCTCAGCCCATCCGCCTACTCTACCATGTGGGTACAGAGTAACACATGATCAAGAAGTAAAGGCCCACTGTTAGGAATGTGACTTGCGCTCCTTGGTCCGTGCCGGGCAGCCGAGCAGGCGCTGAGTTTCGATCTGTTTCATTGTCTGAATTGTGTTTTACTTTCCAGCCACACCTGCCCTACCTGTCAGACTTCTGGCAGTGCAGGGGTTGCTGCACTTCTAGGTGTGTTCAGTTGAACTTGGTGCTGGGATCAGGGCTGGTCCAATCAGCTGCTGGACCTAGTCTCTGATTATGGTTAAAAAGCAGCTAGCTGGCTACTAGGTAAAACTAGTCCCAGCTCCCCTTGTCTCCTATGCCTGCGTTTCCTGTCCCCACCTCCCCTGCTATTGTTCTATCCATTATCTGACCTTCTGCTTGACCACCGACTATTCACTATCTTACTGATTTTGTACTTCGCTGCCCATTGTTGCTGACTTGGCTTGTTCACTCTACTTTATTGTGTTTGTTTGTCTGTCTGCATTTTGTGTTGCACATATTCAGAGTAGGGACCGGCTCGGTGGTTGTCCGCAGCCGTTTAGGGCCATCCGTGGCAGGGACAGTGGGTGGGTCTCGCTTCAGGGCCCATTGTCTCATACTGTCTTCTGTCTGCACTTTCCTGACACCCACCTAGTGGGAGAGCTAGTTGTCACGGAGACCCTCAAGAAACACGGGAGCAAGTTGTAATAGAGACTAAGCCTTTGCACTTAGCTAGAATACTGATAGAGTTGGTTTCTCAGTACACTTGTAGAATCCTTCAGAGTTAGCAAAAGTAGAGACTAAAGTCCCCCAGCGTGAATAGGTTAGTCCCGTCCTTCACTGCAGCTCCACACGGTACTCTAGCCGGGCATGGTTAGGATCTAGTAGTTCAAAGAAATAACAGAAGTCCCGCACAAGGCTTCTGGCATACACTCATACACTGTCAGGAACTAAACCACACCTGAACCATGAGTCACACCCCACTATTTATAGAGGGCTAACAGGAGGGGATCTGATTGGGTAATAGACTAGGAATAACTTTCTGTGATAAGTAGATACTCCTGAGGTAGCTAGCCCAGGGATTGGTTACTAGAACTATCAGAAGACAGTGGCAGGAAATATACAATCAATAATAGAGGCAGCAGTTAACCCTTATACAGTTTTTACATCAGCCATGCAGTAGAACACAGAGTCACATACTACAGACTTCGATATCAAAGGTTACACATTATACAGTAGCGACCTATACTTCATTAGAAAAGACAATAGACCCCTCTCTGGGACACTGCACTGCTAATGCTGATCACATAATGAAGCCTGGTAATGCTGAACACATGATGACGCCTGGTAATGCTGTACACATGATGACGCCTGGTAATGCTGATCACATGATGACGCCTGGTAATGCTGTACACATGATGACGCCTGGTAATGCTGTACACATGATGACGCCTGGTAATGCTGATCACATGATGAAGCCTGGTAATGCTAATCACATGATGACGCCTGGTAATGCTGTACACATGATGACGCCTGGTAATGCTGTACACATGATGACGCCTGGTAATGCTGATCACATGATGAAGCCTGGTAATGCTGTACACATGATGACGCCTGGTAATGCTGTACACATGATGACGCCTGGTAATGCTGATCACATGATGACGCCTGGTAATGCTGTACACATGATGACGCCTGGTAATGCTGTACACATGATGACGCCTGGTAATGCAGATCACATGATGAAGCCTGGTAATGCTAATCACATGATGAAGCCTGGTAATGCTGATCAAAAGGCACAGTACAGACAGTCAATTTACACAAAATTACACAGTGCACATAATAAATTAACCTCTAATTCTCTAAATAAACACAACTGTGAATGGGCGTACACAGCCAAATGGTCCTAGCATATGGTGCTTTTAGCCATTTTTGGATCTGATAATATTCTTGTTCTCTGACAACAAAGAGATGTCTTTAAAATGGTGAAGAACTGAAAAACAAGCTCTAAAAAGTTGTAGAAATCTTTATAACAAAATGAATAACCTGGGAATACGCTTTTACATCTTGGGTAAGTACCTAAAAGATTTTCCTAAGTTCACCAAAGGTAACGATGAGGACGGAGAAGTCAGAGCGGCCACCTATAGGCTGTAGTAATGATTTACTGATGCGGTGACTCCACACTCTTATGCAATCTGCATGTTCTTCTTGTTTCGTCTTGCTGCGCTGATAATATAGACCGGAAATGCCACCTTGTCTAGTCAGACAGCCCGGTGAACCCTGTAAAACTTCTTCTATTCCTTGCAGTGTCCTTAAATCACAAAGCTGCTTAGAAAAGCAAGTTTTACACAAAAAAATACAATGTTCTTGCTCTTGCTGTGAGACGGGCATAAAACACTGTAGTCAGCAGTTCTCACTATATATAGATAAATATACATACATATATAAATTTATTCCTATACCCATGTACGGCCATGATCTCAGTTATAAAAATTTCCAATAAACTTTCAGTATTCTGTATCTATGGTGTGTAAGGAATAAATCTTGTTTGGACTAACAGTGAAAGGGTACTCAGGTACAGGTGTATTTAACACGTTTTTTTTTTCTCACTACTTTGTATACTATACTGTTCCCATATACAAATACATAACATAGCAACATCTAGTGGCTAACTTTTGGTACTACTTTTACCACGATAAGAATACAAAAAGTACAGACTTTTGTGAAGGGTGTAACACAACTGCAACACCCCTAGTGGGATACCACATATGTTTTCTGACAGCCTTCTGCCTTTCCACGTAGTCGAGCGTTGTCAGTAGAGAGCGGCTAACTTGCCTCTGTGCTCTACTGCGGATCAGTCCTTCTTCATCTCTTTCTTGGGGGTTACTGTCCTGAACTGAAGATCCTTGACGTAGGCTAGGTCTAGCAGTGCATAACTGCTGTGATCTTTCTCTCTGGAAGTGAAACTAGACTGATGTGACTCCTTACTGGTCTAGAGCCAGACTACAAATAACTACAGAGGAAGTCTGAGAGCAAAAAGAGCAAAACAGGCTCAACCTTCCCACCTAAACTGCAGCTGCCCACAGGGGGAGTGAGACACCTAGTTGCTGGAGTAGGGCACAGCAGCTAACTGCACTAGTTGGGGCACCTGAGTGAACTAATTTTAGCTGAGTGTGTAAGGACAAGAGAACCACTCGTAGTGGGACACAACAACATTATATTAGTAACCTTATATATCTAAGGGTAAAAGTTTTATTTAAAAGCAACTCTATAATACAGGAATACCTCAGTTAAGAGCTTCCCTGAGACATAGTTTCTTGTGTTTCCATAGTAACAGACAACAAGCCCTGTGTAGTCTGATCCTGCATTTACACTCCATGACAAAAAGATAGATTTGTCATTTAAGACATTAATCAGACTGCTGTTGATTGTTAGAGCTGGGAGAAGCGCTCATCGAAGTGCTTCACTCCATAGCGTACTGTTTTTTTGTTTTTTTTTATCTTGCTGCAGAAGGCAGAAGATGGGAGTGAGGCACTTAACCCAGGTCTATCTAACAATTGGTTGGGGGGGGGGGGGTCTAAACATCCAGACCCCGACTGATCGGCATTCTCTAGGACTTGTCAAAAGTTGCCCATTTAGTAAAGAGTTGCTGAGTCACCTCATTGAGTTAGATACTATGATATCATAGGTGAAATTTAATACTCCATTTGTCCGGCAGGGGTGCTGTAGGGATTTCCCTTGAGATGACAACTGATGGCTTAGAGTCCCAGTAGGAGGAAGCATGTGATCTGTGATCCTATTTATATTAACAGCTTTGTTTTTCTCCTTTTGCTCACATTTTTTTACTCATTATATGTTTCATGTTACATCACACACAGGTGGCTCCGGGGTAAAAGCTTTTCCCATAGATAGAGTGCATGTCATACAGTAGATCTCTGTGTTCTTCACAGGTATCTTGTGACTCTTTGAAGAAAGGGAATAACATGTGTAACAATGTAGTACATAAAACCAGAAGACCTCCGCCCATGTCCTCCTTATGTCCTGGGGTCATGTACCATAGATACTGTGTTTCTCTGTTAATAAGACCTTGCTTTATTTTGCAGGCTTTTTGGAGTATACTTTATAGTTATAGTCAGCTGACCAGATCCCTGACACTGGGTGGTTGAGCATCAACCAATCAGTGCCAGACTTGTAATGCTCCGCCCCCACCTGCTCAACACAAAGCTTCAGGGGAGGCAGGAATGATAAGAAGATGCACAGTAGGGGACATAGAATATAGGGGAAAGAGAGGGGGGAGGGAGGTATACAGTTGTGGTTTGCCACCACACGTGTTTCGTGTTTCACACTTGTTGCAAAAGGGGTGATGAAGGTATTTTATAATTTAAACACAAGACGTCAGTGTTTTATGTATAGGCCGCTTTTCTGTAGCGTACAGCTGAAGCTAAAAAAGGGTTACTCATTTCCTGTGTAGTATTTACTTTTATTGTCCAAAGGAGATGCTTTTTCTTCCTAAATCTATCACTTTTCTTATTTTTCTTTGCGCACATTCCTTTCCACCACTTACATATCCCGGAAGTTACTTCATGGGAGGAGGTGTAGCTTCAGTCTGACTCAGTTTCTCATGGGAGGAGGACACACAGAACAGACATCCCTGCTGTAGCCAGGACAGGGCCTGGCTCTGCCAGGACCCTTGTCCAGGACGAGTCTAGATAGTGTGTTTAGCAAATTGGTGAGACACACGTGTATGCAGAAGCAACCAGAGACTCAGATTCTCCAGTCTATTCACTATATCTACTATGCAGTGCTAGACACTACAAAGGGAGAAGAGTCGGGGATAATCCTAACCCTCGCCAAGAACCACTCTACACAGTTCAGGGCAGTATCCTACTCTACATCAGGAACTAGCCTGGATAGAACAAAGATACCAGAAGGTCTACTTATTCTGTTTCGCAGTGCAAGTAACCACGGGAAGTCTCGGACACTAAGCTTCACCGAGGTAACCACGGCTGAGGCTTGTATCTCCCTAGTAGGACGAGTAGTTCGATACTGTAGGGCAGAAGGTGGTCAGACATTGGTCTAAACACGGGTACAAGCATCTATCACTTTCAAGTATTCTTCAAAAGTTCCAGCAGAGCACAAATACTACATTGGTTTAGAACTACTTTGACAAACTCCTCTCCTCTTCGCTGCTCTACTTTACTTTAACCCTTTCAAGCACCGCTACAACTACCTCTACTATCTTCTACTAATTTCAGCATTCGGCAGCTCAGCCAAGTTTAAGCACTAAAGTCAGTACAAAGATTTATCTATTCCTGCAAAAGTGTTTTGTATTATCAAGATACTGCACAGTAAAGCTATTCTATTTTTATCACTGAGCTCAGTCATCTTTCCATCTGCACAAGCACCTATACACATTCGGGTCACTTCTCCCCTTTCTGTGGGTGGAGATACAGATAGTCTGGGTGGGTCAATTGCCACTCAGGACTACCGTGACAGGAGCCCAAGGGACCCATCACAACCTGGTAGGTTACCGACCATTGGGGAACAGTACAGACCAGTCACACTAAAAGCAGGTACCAACATCACACCTGTGTTCTGGACTAGCACTGGCGCCACGACAATCGCCATCACTGGCCGAGTACTATATGTAACGCCTGGGGTCGTGGATCCACTGAACCGTCACTAGCGATAGTACTAACCGCACCAGGGAGCAGAGTCTAAGGGGCCGCTGGTTTTCACCAGAGCCCGCCACAAGGCGGGATGGGCTTGCTGCGGCAGGCGACCCCTAGGTCGCTACCCCTGGCTTGGTTGCTAGTGACAGCAGGCGAGGCGTGGCAGGAACAGTAGGCAGAAGATAGTGCAGGCAGAGGTCTGTAGGCAGTGTCGGACTGGGGACCCTGGGCCCACCAGGGAAATTGATTCTAGGGGCCCACCCTACATACATATACTGTACATAACCGATGACAAACCTTTCATGTTAGTACAGTGTACTATTTTTGTACATCTGATAGTACATTCGGATTAAGGAATAATCTGACATTGTACACATGCACACATACTGAGATACACACAGATACACACACACCTTACATACATACATCTAATCATACAAACACTACACACACACAGATACACACCTTACATACATACATCTAATCATACACACACAGACACACACTTCAAGGGGGCTACATACAGTCTATACGCTTATCTGTACAGTCTACATACACTCTATGGAAAACTTCTAGAGAGCCGGCCATTTCTGTCTCTCTATAAACATCCATAGAACTACATTATATAATATACACTATATACATAATAGATGTGCACACACACACACATACTACTATGCCACACTACACAGACACACATATATAGCCACACTACACAGACACACACACACAGATAGCCACACTACACAGACACACACACACACACACACACACACACCGATAGCCACGCTACACAGACACACACACACAGATAGCCACACTACACAGACACACACACAGATAGCCACACTACACAGACACACACACACACAGATAGCCACACTACACAGACACACATATATAGCCACACTACACAGACACACACAGATAGCCACACTACACAGACACACACACAGATAGCCACACTACACAGACACACACACACACACACACAGATAGCCACACTACACAGAAACACACACACAGATAGCCACACTACACAGACACACACACACACAAACAGATAGCCACACTACACAGACACACACACACACACAGATAGCCACACTACAAACACACAGATAGCCACACTACACAGACACACACATACACAGATAGCCACACTACACAGACACACGCAGATAGCCACACTACATACACACAGATAGCCACACTACATACACACAGATAGCCACACTACACAGACACACTACACACAGACACACACAGATAGACACACTACACAGACAAAGATAGCCACACTACACAGACACACAGATAGCCACACTACACAGACACACGCAGATAGCCACACTACATACACACAGATAGCCACACTACATACACACAGATAGCCACACTACACAGACACACTACACACAGACACACACATATAGCCACACTACATACACACAGATAGCCACACTACATACACACAGATAGCCACACTACACAGACACACTACACACAGACACACACAGATAGACACACTACACAGACAAAGATAGCCACACTACACAGACACACAGATAGCCACACTACACAGACACACGCAGATAGCCACAATACATACACACAGATAGCCACACTACATACACACAGATAGCCACACTACACAGACACACTACACACAGACACACACAGATAGCCACACTACATACACACAGATGACAAGGATACACAAATATACAGAAACTCACACTGACTATATGCAGGAAGCTCCAGGGCCTCCATTAGTCTCCATCTCCACCTTTTCTTCTGTGCAGCCTGCAGCCTCTCCCCCTTCTCCCCCTTCTCCCCGGCACCGACAGCACACAGAGCAACAGGAGGGGGGAGACATGACTGCAGGAGGGATGGAGGGGGCCCTGCTGCTGCTTCTCTGTGCAGCTTTCTGCCTCTTCCTGCTGCCACATGTGAGGGTTTGTTTACAGTGAGGACAGAGGGAGCCTCTAGTGATAGGCAGGAAGAGAGCCAATCCGGGAGCAGATTAGGACCGGACCATACCACTTACAGTGCAGGGGAAGGGGGGGCCCATGACTTTACAGTAGTGGAGTGAAAGAAGGGGCCCTGCTGCCGTTCTTTTATCACTAGAGGACCATGGAAGGCAGCTGAGGGCCCCCTGATCTCCCAACTATAGGGAGAGGCTTAACAGGAGGCCCACCTCCAGCACAGGGCCCTTCAAAGGGGGGCGGGCCCACCGGGGGATCCCCCGGCCCCCCGGTGGTCCAGTCCGAGCCTGTCTGTAGGCGTAACCGCAGGTGGCAGACAGTACTCAGGAACAATGGGTTAAGCAGGCTAAATTCCCTCCTCTAGCTGATAAAGAGTTAATTCTGAGAAGACATAGTGAAAGTATTACTTCCCTGAAGAAGGGACCTTTATGGGTTCACAGAGGAGGAAAACAGAGTTACTCACTTTTTTGGGCTACGATTCCCTATTGCAGGGAGCAGAGTGGCAGATCCTGGTGCCTGGGAACCTGTAACTTTCTTATCAATTTGCTGCTCCTCAGAGGCAGATATAAAGAATACAGATGCCGAGTGTGGACTGGAAGCACACTTCTGTGAATATTTGAATTTTCAGGTCCCGCGCCCCAAAACAAAGTCTAACTAAGCCTAAACTCTAACCTTACTCTGACAGAGCCAGGCTTTTTTTTTTCTTCCTCTCTACTCTGGCCTAAGCCAGACTCAGCGAGTTTGTTCCTGCACTCTGGGTGGAGAGGGTTGGACTAGGAGGCTCCTCCCATATCTTTCTGGAATCTTCTGGAAAAAGCCTGTTTGGAAAGGAAACCAACCTCTAATACACCCACAAGAGGTAGCAGCAGAGATAAGGTAGTGCATTGCATTATACACGGATTAGAACACATAGGGGGACATTTATTAAACTAATTGCGCCTGTTTTTAGTCAAATGTATCTAGTTTGCACTCAAAATAAATCTAATATGAATTTTTGAAGTTTTTTTTAGACAAGACTATCCAAATTAGATTCGACTTTTTGAATTAGATTTTTTGTTGTTAAATAGATCGAAAGTGCGCCAGAATTCTTTTTTAGCTAAATTTATTAACTGCTCAATTTTTTAAAAAAGTCGCATATATAGGCGAATTGCTACGTCTGTTCCGAACCAGGTGAATTTATTAGACTAATTAAAAGACAATGTAATGCAGCATGGGAGCAACTGAAAAGGTGACAAAGTCTGACACAGTGCTCTCTACTGACACCTCTTTCTGTGACAGGAACTGCCCAGAGCAGCAGCAAATCCTCATAGAAAACCTCTCCTACTCTCCAGACAGGAAAGAATACACTTCCTTCAGGACATACAGCAGCTGATAAGTACTGGAAGACATGAGATTTTTTAAAAGAAGTGAATTACAAATCTCTGGCACTTTCTGGCACCAGCTAATTTAAAAGAAAACTTTTTGGGTGAACTACCCCTTTAAAGGGATTGTGTACCTTTAAGAAAACATGAAAGTGTAACCTATACAGAGGTATTTGTATTTTCTATACTATAATCTACTTTTCGCTTCAGTAACTAACAATGATGCATATACAGTGAATGGTAGTATTGTTGACATTTGCGTAACCAGCCCCTAAGGGTATTTATCACACATGTGAATCATTTCTTAGCTCAGGTTCCCTTTTATTAAATGCTTAATGAATTCTTCTATTCACCTGAAACGCTCTGCCCTACCAAATCATTTTGCAATGCTTCATTTTGAAGACAAGTTCTATTAAGTTCTACACGAATGCGGCAAGTGAAGTAAATAAGGTGGATTATCTTGCGGCAATGGCGCCTGTTGGGGGTTTGGATATGTTAGGCAGAAAGTGAACATTGAGCTCTTGAAGTTGATCTGAGGGATATTTCCAAGGACCAAAATGTGACCTCTAAATTATGGGTAAGAGCGTAGTGGTTGGTACTAGTATTGAGTGAATTAAAGTGTCCGGGTTTGGCAACTTCTCTGAACCTGGACAATCGGGATTTGACCCCCCCCCCCCCACACACACACACACATCTGGAGAGGGTGGAGACAAACCGAGGACTCCATGGAAACAGCCAATTGCCTACGGCTGTATCCAGATTTTTCGGGGCTCCCTAGGGCAGTATTCAACTTCTCCAGACATGGAAAGTTAAATGTCCGGGTTTGAAGAAATTGCCAAACCTGGACACATTCATAAAGTTAGCTCAACACTAGTTAACACCAATCAAAAGTGCTCCAAAAATGTGAACTGGAAAATTGACAACTATGTCCTGTCCATCCAAGGTTGATTGATGCACCCTGACCCCATGGCTTTAATCCCCCCCCCCCCCCCCATGCATGTAATATAGAAAAAAAAATGACAAATTCTATTTAATTAACATATAGAAACATAGAACACAGAAAAAGTAAAACACAAAGAGGAAGTTGGATGCAACTTTATATTTTCTCTGCAGTTTGAGATAACTGCTCTATGTGATTTCTAAAATGTGGAAAATGAAAACAAAAAAATATGAAAATGAAAGTAATAAAAAACATAGTGGTATACTCACCTATTGCCAAATATGCTTTCCCATCCATTTCACTTTTTTCCATCCACCCTTCTATATGGGGGATGCAGGAGGCTATTCTATATGAGGGAATGCACAGGGGGCTATTCTATATGGGAGGATGCAGGGGGGCTATTTTATATGGGAGGATGCAGGGGGGCTATTCTATATGGGGGGATGCAGGGGGGCTATTCTATATGAGGGAATGCACAGGGGGCTATTCTATATGGGAGGATGCAGGGGGGCTATTCTATATGGGGGGATGCAGGGGGCTATTCTATATGGGGGATGCAGGGGTGCTATTCTATATGGGGGAATGCACAGGGGGGGCTATTCTATATGGGGGGATGCAGGAGGCTATTCTATATGGGGGAATGCAGGAGGCTATTCTATATGGGGGAATGCACAGGGGGGCTATTCTATATGGGGGGATGTACAGCAGGGGGGGCTATTCATATGGGGGATGCACAGGTGGGCTTTTCTATATGGAGAGATGTGCAGCGGGGGGGGCTATTCTATATGGAGAGATGTGCAGCGGGGGGGGGGGGGGCTATTCTATATGGAGAGATGTGCAGCGGGGGGGGGGGGGGGGGGCTATTCTATATCGGGGATGAATAGATGAGGATGTTGCTGGAGCAAGAAGCCTAAAATGTCTGTCTGACAGATCCCGTGGAGAGGAGTCATGGCCAGAGAAGCCTTCATGATGGCCGGAGCAAGATGAAGAAGAAAAGGAAAAGTGGACGTCTCTCCATGCAGATAAAAAATTGTCCTTTTCATTACCAACTAAAGTTTCACAACAGCAGCGGCAGCAGCAGCACCCTATATGTCCATCAGTTAGAACAGGCAGGGGCGGGGCAGAAGGTGCTGCTGTGGCTCCACCTCTGTGACACTTCAGCTGGTAATGAAAAGAATGATTATAGAGGTTTACACTGGACTAAAGATCCAGTCCCTGACCTGTATGCTGGGATCTACAGTTCTGTACCTGGTATAGACCCCACAGGTTCCCTTTAAGGGCACGTTCATACCTAATCCAATGCGGATTTGATGCTTCTGATTTAATCAGTTGAAATGAATGCATAAATATGCCGCATCAAATCCGCAGCAGATTATGTTATAGCATTATTTTTAGGTGCTGATGGTGGGGTTCACATGTATAAGGGAGTAGTGGGGACACAGCTAAATGAAGCACATATTTTTCATCCATGATATGGTATGTGGGCTGCTGGGCTTTGACTGCCAGGGCTGACTTTAAGTCCCAGTCCGGCCCTGCTGGGCACCATAGAGAGGACTCTCAGGGGCTCAAAAAGAGCAGTGAGAGGACTTGAATCACCATGTTGCAACTCTAAAGGGTTAATCTAACAAAATTAGGCAGGTTTTCAAAAATCTTTAAAAATGACAGGTATGCTTTAAATGTCTCCTCACAAGTTAAATGAAGAACATATCTAAGTGTGACGTGAGGAACTAAGTCATTAACTTCAAATCTAAGAAGAAGATGTGGAAATAGCCGAGGACTACGGAATGTTACATTGTTATCATCCCTCTCATTAGTGGATCTGTCTTGTGTGTGATTGATGGGACTAATGACATCACATTTATGAGAATATAATAGATGTATAAGCTGCAGGGAGGTGCGAGATCACATTACTAGATAGGATTAATTAATTTGTTACAGTCAGAAAATCCTCCCTCCGTACAGCCACAATGCCTCCATGACAGTAACAATGCCTTCCCCATGACAGCTACAATGCCCCCATGACAGTCACAATGCCTCCCCCATGACAGCTACAATGCCCCCATGACAGTCACAATGCCTCTCATGAAAGCCACTTTGCCCCCATGACAGCTACAATGCCTCCCTGATGACAGTTTCAAAGCCTCCCTCAAGACAGCCACAATGCCCCCTTGAAACCACAATCCCCACCATGAAAACCACAATGCACCCCATGACAGACACATTACCCTATGACAGACACAATGCCTCATGACAGACACAATGCCTCCCATGACAGACACAATGCCTCCCATGACAGACACATTACCCTATGACAGACACAATGCCCCTATGACAGACACAATGCCTCATGACAGACATAATGCCCCCATGACAGACACATTACCCTATGACAGACACAATGCCCCTATGACAGACACAATGCCTCATGACAGACACAATGCCCCCATGACAGACACAATGCCTCCCATGACAGACACATTACCCTATGACAGACACAATGCCCCCCATGACAGACACATTACCCTATGACAGACACAATGCCCCCCATGACAGACACATTACCCTATGACAGACACAATGCCCCCCATGACAGACACATTACCCTATGACAGACACAATGCCTCCCATGACAGACACATTACCCTATGACAGACACAATGCCCCCCATGACAGACACAATGCCCCCATGACAGACACAATGCCCCCCATGACAGACACATTACCCTATGACAGACACAATGCCTCCCATGACAGACACATTACCCTATGACAGACACAATGCCCCCCATGACAGACACAATGCCCCCCATGACAGACACAATGCCTCCCATGACGGACACATTACCCTATGACAGACACAATGCCCCCCATGACAGACACATTACCCTATGACACACACAATGCCTCCCATGAAAGCCACAATGCCCCCCAAGACAGCTGCAATATATTAGGAAAGCCACAAAGCCCTGACAGGTTTTCATGAAGTAAAGGCGGAGCAGAGATGCTATTTTTGTCATATCAGTGTCATAGGGAACCTGTGGTCCTTCAACTGTTGCAAAACTACAGCTATGCTAAAGCTTTGGATGTTTACGCATGATTGGAATTGTAGTTCTGCAACGGCTTGGTTCCCCATCTTTGGCCTAAATGAAATTTTAAAAAAGTAGGGCGTTCCTGCTGTTTGATAACCAGATAGATAGATCCAAGCAGTAACAGCCTAGTATTACCAAAGATTTTGTCTCTCCACAACTTAGTAACACCAGCCTGTGGCCACACCAACCAGACCCAGAGTGACATATATTTGTACGTAAAGATATATCAGGTTTGTAACTTCTTTATTCTATGCCTCAGCAAACAACATTTTAGTCCTCTCTATGGGACCTTTAATATCACTATATGGGACACAACACAGATACATGTAGTCTAGAAAAGCAGAAAGGAAAGCGTATGCTCAGAGTGACCTCCCAGTTGCCTCAATGACTTGTTCTGGGGAAAAGCATGCTAGCACAGATCACAGTTTAAACTCCTCTGGAAAAGAGCAGGATAGAAGGCATGTGCCAGGACTGTAGCTATAACGAGCGCAGAGGGTGCGGTTACACCTAGGCCCAGGAGCCCAAGGTGGCCCATGAAGTTTGTCTTCCCTTAATGAAGGCCAGTACTATAAATGAAGCATTATAGTGGAAGGGTCCTGTGACAGATTTTGCCCTGGGGTCCACCACCTTCAAGTTACACCACTGGCATGTGCCACTGGTGGCGGAACAAGGGCCTGCGCCAGTGCCGAAAGTACAGGCTTCTACCTATCAGTCTAAACTCTGTGGGTGTATATTCGGGGAGTCGGGATCATTAGTTTAGAGTGAATGGGTCAATCTGTGCTAGGCTTTTGCAGACCAGGAGGACACCCAGTGGACTTTATCCCCAAAATGCTATGTGAGTGGTGTCTGTGGATTCAGGGAAGCCATATTGTGCTCTGCTATTAGCATTAATAGTCATAGAATCCTGTGATCAGAACGCCACATTAAAAGAACCTGCTTGACTTGTTTCTTTTTTCTTATAACATAAAGGAGGTCAAAGGTCGGTAACCTTATTTAACTGGTGTCAAGTTTTGAGGCTTTAGACAGGGGTGTAGCTATAGGGGTATAAGACGACATTTGCATTTTAAACAGTACTTCACACTGAGGTTCAGGGCAATCAGGTTACCCCACAGACTACAGAAAGCTGACTGTGTGCAGATGAGATCCCGGCTCTGTAGGACTGAAGTCTCTGTACCTGTAAATCATATCTATTATCTGCAAATAACATAATGGGAGACTATTACAGGAGGAGACAGTGCAGCTTCACGCAAGGTGCTAAGTGCTCAGAACTCTATACAATCCAGGCAGTTTTTCAATGTGTTTGCACAGGAAAGAGGGAAAGTTTTGCATCTGGCAGAGTGTCAAAAATATGTTAAAAAAATATGCAAAATATAATAAACTACTGTACGTAATAAAGTGAAGACTGGGAACCTGGCATCCAGAGGGAGAAAAAGAAGGGAATGTTGTCTGCTTACTTCAGAGTTCAGGATGGGGGTCATTTTTATTAAAGAAACCAACAGTACTTCTGTATGGAGACTGTGTATGTGGCAATGCTTCCAGGGGGAAATATGCTCTCCTCCAGACTGATACATTATATAGCAAGTCCTGATCTCAGCCGAGAAGTGATACAATTGTATCCAGTCTAGACAATGCTCTGTGAGCTCTACAGCCTGGACTCCAGACTGATACATTGTGCATAGCTAGTCCTGCTCTCAGCTGAGAAGTGATACAATTGTATCCAGTCTAGACAATGCTCTGTGAGCTCTACAGCTTGGACTCCAGACTGATACATTGTACATAGCTAGTCCTGCTCTCAGCTGAGAAGTGAAACAATTGTATCCAGTCTAGACAATGCTCTGTGAGCTCTACAGCCTGGACTCCAGACTGATACATTGTACATAGTTAGTCCTGCTCTCAGCTGAGAAGTGATACAATTGTATCCAGTCTAGACAATGCTCTGTGAGCTCTACAGCCTGGACTCTAGACTGATACATTGTACATAGCTAGTCCTGCTCTCAGCTGAGAAGTGATACAATTACTGCATACAACTGCACTTCTCAGTTGAGAGCAGGACTAGCTATGTACAATGTATCAGTCTGGAGTCCAGGATGTAGAGCTCACAGAGCATTGTCTAGACTGGATACAATTGTATCACTTCTCAGCTGAGGGCAGGACTAGCTATGTACAATGTATCAGTCTGGAGTCCAGGCTGTAGAGCTCACAGAGCATTGTCTAGACTGGATACAATTGTATCACTTCTCAGCTTAGAGCAGGACTAGCTATGTACAATGTATCAGTGTGGAGTCCAGGATGTAGAGCTCACAGAGCATTGTCTAGATGGGATACAATTGTATCAATCAGCTGGGAGCAGGACTAGCTATGTAAATGTGACCTAATCTTTATCAGACAGCTCCTTCAAGGGGTTAAACAAATGGTCACAGTCACCAAACATGCACAGAATTTGTTTTCAGGTGTCCTGACCTTCCTGACATTACAGTTATTGTACACGTCTTCTCCAGAACACTTCGCTGAATATTTTTCTGTATTTTCCACAAAACAAAAAAAATAAATAAAGGTTATCCTAAAAAAATTGAAGGTTTGAAACCCAATATTCTACATTTTATTATGTGACTTTCTGGCCGTGCATCAGTGAGCAGCTAGACGGATTTGTCATCATTCATAAGTCGGGGGGACAGCAGGTCACAATCCAGCTCTCTACAATGTGACGGCAATTGCTCCTATAGCTCAGATTGTCAACTCAATGAAATGTCGGTAATGATTACGATTTCACAGGAACGTACGTGCTAAAACGGCAGTGCCATCCGAGAATGCTAACATAGATGACTCACTGCAGTGTATAACCTTCCCCTGGCAGAATACAACACGGCACAGAGAAACCTGAGGCTCCTGGACAGGGAGAGAGAGGCGGCAGTCACACCTGGGTCCTGGTGCCTTTACCTCATAAGACGTTTCCAGAATCACAGGGGAGCCTGGAAAATGTTTCACCAGGGCTCGGAAGTACAAGTTACACCTCTGCCTATATATATATATATATATATATATGAAGAACTTATTGCAGTCACCTTTCCTGGGTCCTAACATTAGCTTCCAGTACTTAGCTTCCCCCAAGACTTACAGTAGAGCTGAATTATTTAAAAACCAGACAGTCCTAAGGACCCCTTTACATGGGTCTCTAAGCCTCTAGTGATGATCTAGGTGCTCAGTTATAGAGCCATTATAAGGCTCGATTGTGTCCAACCAAGGTGTGGTACATGCAGCTCACTAAACCGGGCAACGTGCAGCCAAGAAAAATAATTGTCTTGGCCACATAAAAGACTTAAACAACTAAAGAATGAGCAATGGCTGATCAGTTTACATGATCCCTTTAAATACTTGCCCTTATGGTGCCCCTCTAGTCATGTGACCCCTGCAATACAGAAAGAAGCCCTTGCTTGTGACTGTAACCCCTCCAATAGTGGCCACCATAGTACTGTAATGCCAGCATCGGTTTTCTGGGGCCCATTCTTCCTGACACTCTACTGGTCTTTACGCTGGTCCTGGATCCTTTTCAGTCCTCTGGTGTCCTTGTGTTGTCTGGCACTGCTTCCTCCTACTGCCCGTTGCTGCAATGGCCACTAGGGTGCATTTGCAGCTGGCCGCTCTGGATTTAAAGTGCCAGCTTGTTTCCACCTTCTTTTTCCTTCTGCCAATCTAGGATCACCTGTACCTATTTAAACTTGCTCCACCTGTTTCTCCTTGCATGAGCGTTGTTGCATTGCTGCATTTCTAGTGAAGGTGCCTTCTAGCAATTCTGTTATGATGAAGACAGCGCTTAGACTCCACTCCCTGATGTGGCCCAATGCCAAGTTGGTTGAGGAGCACAGCGGGTGGTTGTCTGTTACCCCAATCTCCACTAGTGACTGTGACCCCTCCAATACTGACCACTGTGAAGGCCCACTAGTGACCCCTCAATTAATGACCCCTGTTGTCTCCACTTGTGACTGTGACTCCTCCAATAATGACTCCTGTGGCACCCCACTAGTGACTTTGATCCCTCCAATACTGACCCCTGTGGTTCCCCACTTGTGGCAGTGACCACTTTAAGGGTATATTCACACGGGCGGGCTCGCAGCGAGATTCTCGCTGCGAGCCCGGCAGGTCCTGGCAGTTCCCATACACTACATACTCGCTGCGGTCTAAACGACCGCAGCGAGTATGTAATTATAACGCCCTTAACCCCTTCTGCTCCCGCCAGCTCCCCCGCTGTAAGCAGCATACATTACCTGTCCTTGCTGCACGGGCCAATTAGTGTGTTGCCCAGCCGCAGCCCGCCCGTGTGAATATACCCTAAAACTGACCCCTGTGGTTCCCCACTTGTGGCAGTGACCACTTTAATACTGACCCCTGTGGTTCCCCACTTGTGGCAGTGACTGCTCCAATACTGACCCCTGTGGTTCCCCACTTGTGGCAGTGACCGCTCCAATACTGACCCCTGTGGTGCACCATAATGACTTTGACTCCTCCAACACTGACCCTTGTAAAACCCACTAGTGACAGGGTCTTTCAGATGTTGCCCTGGTTGGGTCTAAATATGCCATCCCCCATACTAACCACTTTACAAAGGCAAGCTTAGCAAAATGGCGGCAAATAAGTAAGGGTCACTGGAAAAAGTGATATCTGCTTTCCAGATCTGACTAATTCTTTTAGCAGGAGAGTACAGAGATGATGGATGGATCCCAGGACTGTATGAACATTGCGCAGTTACCTATCGGGTGCATTGAACAGCTGTTTCCTGGCATGTAAAGAATATGTCCAGACGTCTCCCGGCGCTGCGATTGCTGCATGGCTCCTCTTCCATGCAATGTGTGTCAGCACGACTTGGCTGGGAATCAATATTTCTCGAAACATTTTGAAGCCACTTGCATGTTATCCAAATTATTAGAATTTATTTCTCAGCGAATAACCCCCCTCCCCCCCAGCACTTGAACTCCGCTCATCCTTATGTGTTCTATAAGCTGCTACGTCTCTGCTATATCTCCAGCCCTATTGTACACGGAGAGACTTCTGCCAATAAGCTGATCATAGGATGCAGTGATAAACTCCATCAAATGGAAAGCCCTTTGGAGGGTGGCAATAAGTAAGTCAACTGGTGTCAGAAAGTTATACAGATTTGAAAATTACTTCTTTTAAAAAATCTCCAGTCTTCCAGTACTTATCAGCTGCTGTATGTCCTGCAGGAAGTGGTGTATTCTTTTCAGTCTGACACAGTTCTCTCTGCTGCCACCTCTGTCCATGTCAGGAACTCTCCAGAGCAGTAGCAAATCCCCATAGAAAACCTCTCCTGCTCTGGACAGTTTCTGACATGGACAGAGGTGGCAGCAGAGAGCACTGTGGCAGTCTGGAAAGAATCCACCACTTCCTGCAGGACATAAAAAAGCTGGAGATTTTTACATACATTTTTACAGTTAGTGGTGACTGCAGCCTCTGTTGCTATTTACTTCAATAGTTTTATTCCCTGGAATACCCCTTTAAGTATGTTGCCCTAATTTGTGTGTAATGTGAGTAGGTACAGTATATTTATGCTTGTTACGTCTTTGGGCTATGTTCACACTACGTAAATCTACGGCCGTAGTTCTCGCCGCAGAACTACAGCCATAGATTTGCGGGGTGGAACATAGCATTGTTTGCTATTCGATCCCGGCCGGAGCGTACACACATCGTATACGCTCCGGCCGGTTCCCATGCGACGCCGCAAACAACTGACAGGTCCATTATTTGTGGACGGAATTCAATGAATTCCGTCCGCAGAAGGACCTGGCAGTTCCCATAGCCCACTCTGGGCTATGGGAAGCTCTGATGCGGGCGCGTGCTGATGTACCCGCATCAGAGCTCCACAGAGGAAAGATCTTCCGGCCGGTACTTAAGTACCGGCTGTTCCGCCCGGAGTCACGGAACGGCCGGTCTTATCCGTAGTGTGAACATAGCCTAGAAATGCGTATATACTGTATGTGTGTAATATGCGTATATGAGTGTGTACTTTGAATGTACGTCTGTGTAATATGTATGTACGTATTTCTTGTGTATTAATGTGTATTTAAAGGGGGACTCCAGTGATTTAGATATGTAAATTACTTCTATTTAAAAATCACAAGTCTTCCAGTACTTATCAGCTGCTGTATGTCCTACAGGAAGTAGTGTATTCTCTCCAGTCTGACACTGTGCTCTCTACTGCCACCTCTGTTCATGTCAGGAACTGTCCAGAGCAGCAGAGGTTTTCTGTAGGGATTTACTACTGCTTTGCACAGTACTGACATGAACACAGAGCTCTGCATCAGACTGGAAAGAATCCCACCTTCCTGCAAGACATACATCAGTTGATAAGTACCGGAAAACTGGAGATTTTTTTAATGGAAGTTAACACAATGGAAAGTGCTGCTCTGGCCACACTCTCCATTGTGTGCAATGGTGAATTGTGATGCAGCCACACACGCATGCGCCCGCATCCCAATTCACCAGAAAAGAAGTTTATCTGGCCAGTACTGCAGTGCCAGCAGGGATAAACGTCACTGACATCGGCCGTTCTGTGACACTGCTGGTGTCTTACAATGTGTGAACCCGGCCTTAGTGAGTATACCTGTTTGCGGTGTATATGTGTTACCTACAGTAGCACTATATACAGATGGGTGCAGCATTATTGGTATCCCTAATTGCAAAAAGTCTAGAATTGCAACTCTGAAAATGGGTGTACATCTCTCTGTACACCTCTCTGTACACCTCTCTGTACACCTCTCTGTACATCTCTCTGTACACCTCTCTGTACACCTCTCTGTACACCTCTCTGTACATCTCTCTGTACACCTCTCTGTACATCTCTCTGTACACCTCTCTGTACACCTCTCTGTGCATCTCTCTCTACACCTCTCTGTACACCTCTCTGTACATCTCTCTGTACACCTCTCTGTACATCTCTCTGTACATCTCTGTACACCTCTCTGTACACCTCTCTGTACATCTCTCTGTACACCTCTCTGTACACCTTTCTGTACATCTCTCTTTCCCGGTGGTGAGAAATCAACATGATCATCTTCTCACGTGTATCTATGACATAGCAGAAGATCATAGTCAGCGTTTCTTCAATCTCCTGGGCCCCACCATAAAATCTGTAACAAGATCCCCTCCTACCATGTGCCATTTATAATAGCTACGTCCCTTTGAGGCCAAAGCTGGAATTGTTATTTGTTGAACACTTTTCATATACTTTGTGCCAAATTTAGAAAACAGGTTATGTCATATGTCAAAGCGAAGTCTCCGTTCATAGCTTTGTAGTTGTTTGGTGACAGCTCCCCACACATAACTCTACACTACAGCTGTATACTTCATATGATGATTCCTGGGTGGAAATGGGAGCATTATTGATTGGATCCAGAAGGCATTATTACTGGGACATACAGAAGCTGTGGGAAGAGATTGCTTACAGAGACCTTATACAGAGCAGACACTTGACAATGTGTATATGGGGGCATTCTCTTGCAGCTGAACAGTTTTTTAGGGGCACTTAGGTGTCCACACTATCACTGGGTACACTCGAGTGTCCGCACTATCATTGGGTACACTCCAGTGTCTATATCATAATTGGTTACATTCCAGGGTCCAGACTATCATTGGGCACACTCCAGTGTCTATACCATCATCGGGTACACTCCGGTGTCCACACTATCATCGGGTACACTCCGGTGTCCACACTATCATCAGGTACACTCCGGTGTCCACACTATCATCGGGTACACTCCGGTGTCCACACTATTATTGGGTACACTCTGGTGTCCACACTATCCCTGGGTGCACTCCGGTGTCTATATCATCATTGGTTACACTCTGGTGTCCATACTATCATCAGGTACACTCTTGTGTCCATACCATCAGTGGGTACACTCTGATGTCTATATCATCATTGGTTACACCTTTGGTGTCCACAATATCATCGGGTACACTCCGGTGTCCACACAATCATCGGGTACACTCCAGTGTCCACACTATCATTGGGTACACTCCAGTGTCCACACTATCATTGGGTACACTCCGGTGTCTATACCATCATTGGGTACACTCTGGTGTATGCACTCTCATTGGGTATATTTCAGCATCTATACTATCATTTGGTACACTCCAGCATCTACACCATCATTGGTTACACTCTGGTGTCTATACCATTATTGGGTACATGCCGTTGTCTATACTATCATCGAGTACACTCCGGTGTCTGCACTCTCATTGGGTACACAAAGGTGTCTATACCATCACTGGGTACTCTCCGGTGTCTATACCATCTTTGGGTACACTCCGGTGTCTATATCATCATTGGGTACACTCTGGTGTATGCACTCTCATTGGGTACACTCCGGCATCTATACCATCATTGGGTACACTCCGGCATTTACACCATCATTGGGTACACTCCGGTGTCTGCAATATCATTGGGTACACTCCGGCGTTCACACTATCATTCGGTACACTCCGGTGTCTATACTTTGATCGGGTACTCTCTGGTGTCTGCACTCTCATTGGGTACACTCTGGTGTCTATACCATCATTGGGTACACTCCGGTGTCTGTAATATGATTGGGTACACTCCGGTGTCTATACTATGATCGGGTACTCTCTGGTGTCTGCACTCTCATTGGGTACACTCTGGTGTCTATACTATCATTGGGTACACTCCGGTGTCTGTAATATGCTTGGGTACACTCCGGTGTCTATACTATGATCGGGTACTCTCTGGTGTCTGCACTCTCATTGGGTACACTCTGGTGTCTATACCATCACTGGGTACACTGCGGTGTTCACACTATCATCGGGTACACTCCGGTGTCTGCCCTGCTTATGGGGAAACACTTTTCTATTTACAGCATTTATGGAGATGCATTGTCCACATCCATCAATAGCCTGTGCAGAAATGTTACCATTACTTTGTAATAAAGTCTGATGAATCCCGTTAATCTGAGGCCGGTGTCACGTCAGGCACAATGATACTGTATACCACGGCCTGATATAACCGGCTTTACTCTGCATCAGCCACTTCCTCTGATGCCAAAAACATTTATAAAACAAAAAGGAACAAATCAGTTGCCATGGCTGCTTTATGCTTAGTGCCTTGGTAGCAGCAGGAGAGGAGGTATCGGCTGTCTGTAAAAACTGGTGAAAGCAAATCTATTGTTTACAAATTGCTAGATACAGTTCAGAAAGAACAAAAGGGGAAATTAGAAATAATGAAAGATAAGTAGATATGGATGGGATGCAGGAGGAGAACAATAGGCATCCCAAGAGGAATATATGAACTAGATGATGGACTGCTCAAGCAGAAGGTATCTTCAATCCCATGTTCAGACCAGACAAGGAGTTCAGCTTGAGTAGCAAGGTCTCCATAGACATCCCATTCATTATACTTCTTGATCTATAGGGGTTGTCTTTTGGCTGGCTGCTCGGGGGCGTGTCCTTTTGTAGTGTCCCAGTACAGGTGGTCCAATAAGGTTTATGTCACCCAGGTAAAGGTAACTCTGTCAGGTATCACACAAAGAAGATGAAGCTGCCATTAGCACTTTCACCACTTGGTGTCTCGCTCTCCCCTGTCTGTAAAAAAAAAGGGTTGCATTTTTGTGTTCACTGTTTCTAACCAATCACAGGAGCAGTTACCACACACAGCTCTCAGCCACTCACACTCTTTACTTCTTACATAGCCCCACCAATAGGAGGTTAGACCCAGTCCCCTTTATAAAAGCTCAGTTTGTTCCTGGTGGAAGGTCTTTTGCCTGGGTTATGGGAGAAAGAGCAAGGAAGCTAGAGAGTTCCTGCTTCAGTAGTACCTGTGCTTGAGCCTGGCCCAGGGCCAGAGCCCTTGTCAGGGACCAAGAGACTGAGAGAAAATTTTTCCCTATGAAAGAGACTATTGCTTAGATGCATTGCTTAACCCACAGCAGGGCAAATCGTACTCTAAAGAAAACATTGCCCACATCCACATCAGGGATCCTTCTCCAGTTTTGTCAGGGCAGTCTAGCTGGGCCCTGGTCCTCTGCCAGGTCCCCTGTCAGGGACAGAAGAACTAGTCCAGAGTGGTCTTTGTCACTAGACTCCGTAGAGACAAAATGCAGTCAACCTTTTCTCCTCCAGTAACTCCACTAAGCACTATGCAGTGTTAAACCCTTCCCTACAGAGGACAAGTCAGAGATCATGTCAACCCACGCAGAGGACAAGGAGAGTCACAGTGCAGGACAGTATCCACAAAGCCGAAGGCTAGGAACTGATCCGGATGGAGCAAAGTTGCTACAAGCCTATGAACTCTATCTTGCAGCGCGGGTGTCATCAGGAGGAAACCCTCAGCATTCCACTCATCCCAGGCAAAAGGGTCTGGGGCTTGTGTCACCCACTAGGACGGGTCCCCCGACACTGGTAGGGCAATAGGTGCTGCAAAGACCCAAAGGTCAAAACACAGGCACAAGTATTCTCTCTTTCTTCTCAAGTATTCTTCTACCCATCCTCCAACATCCAGGCAGAGCACAGTACTAATTGGGTTGGGACTGTCACAACATCCTCTTCTCTACTCCTCTGACTCTATACTCTCAGCATGCAA
The DNA here is from genome assembly GCF_027789765.1 of Dendropsophus ebraccatus. Taxonomy (NCBI): domain Eukaryota; kingdom Metazoa; phylum Chordata; class Amphibia; order Anura; family Hylidae; genus Dendropsophus; species Dendropsophus ebraccatus. The sequence continues at coordinate 166,841,059 of NC_091456.1, read as the reverse complement.
CTCAGTCCACATGACTGTACTACTTCTCCGCTCACTATAGATCTGGATCCTAACTTATCAAGTGTCTTATTAAGTGTGAAGCACTGTTTCAAGGTAAAGCTGTATGACCTGCTGCACATACCGTACGTACAATATTCACCAAGTAAAGCAGACCTTATTTATGATAAAGAGACTCTGTGATTTCTCATTCCAAACCAACACAGTACACAAACATTACTTGGGTTATCTCCCCAGGGCCGTGGGGGGGGGAGGGGATGGGGGGGAAGCTGCCCCGGGCGCAGAGACCAGGGGGGGCGCCATCACAGGGAGCAGAAAGAGAAGGATCACATTGGATGAGGAGACGATTTTAACTTGATCAGCAGAGGTATTTCCCATACTGTACTGTCTCCTGGCTGTTTAGCTATAATTTGTGCAAAATCGCTGTGTTTTTACTGAGATTTTGCGCAAATCAGGGCTAAACAGCAGCCTGGAGACAGTACAGAAAAGTTACTGTGTAGATGGTGAAGGACCTTGACATGTGACTATGATGTCACCGCAGGTCTTGTATGTACACTGCACTATGGAGGAGGAAGAAAGAAGATACAGGTGTGTGGGCTGGGGAGGACAATCAGGGGAGCATAGTCTGGGTAGGGGGATGAAGGGTGCCCAGTCTGGAGTGGGGAGGGGGGCAGAGGGGTACAGGGTGACACCAGTCTGGGATGGGGGAGACACACAAGAGAGTGTCCAGTGTCTATTTAGAGGTCTGGTTGTACATTATTATATACTTAACCCCTTAATAACTGCCCTCTCGAAATATACACTACCGTTCAAAAGTTTGGGGTCACATTGAAATGTCCTTATTTTTGAAGGAAAAGCACTGTACTTTTCAATAAACATAACTTTAAACTAGTCCTAACTTTAAACAAATACAAACTACACATTGCTAATGTGGTAAATGACTATTCTAGCTGCAAATGTCTGGTTTTTGGTGCAATATCTACATAGGTGTATAAAGGCCCATTTCCAGCAACTATCACTCCAGTGCTCTAATGGTACAATGTGTTTGCTCATTGGCTCAGAAGGCTAATTAATGATTAGAAAACCCTTGTGCAATCATGTTCACACATCTGAAAACAGTCTAGCTCGTTACAGAAGCTACAAAACTGATCTTTCTTTGAGCAGATTGTGTTTCTGGAGCATCACATTTGTGGGGTCAATTAAACGCTCAAAATGGCCAGAAAAAGAGAACTTTCATCTGAAACTCGACAGTCTATTCTTGTTTTTAGAAATGAAGGCTATTCCATTCGAGAAATTGCTAAGAAATTGAGGATTTCCTACAACGGTGTGTACTACTCCCTTCAGAGGACAGCACAAACAGGCTCTAACCAGAGTAGAAAAAGAAGTGGGAGGCCGCGTTGCACAACTAAGCAAGAAGATAAGCACATTAGAGTCTCTAGTTTGAGAAACAGACGCCTCACAGGTCCCCAACTGGCATCTTCATAAAATAACACCAGTCTCAACATCTACAGTGAAGAGGCGGCTGCGGGATTTTGGGCTTCAGGGCAGAGTGGCAAAGAAAAAGCCATATCTGAGACTGGCCAATAAAAGAAAAAAATTAAGATGGGATAAAGAACACAGACACTGGACAGAGGAAGACTGGAAAAAAGTGTTGTGGACGGATGAATCCAAGTTTGAGGTGTTTGGATCACAAAGAAGAACGTTTGTGAGACGCAGAACAAATGAAAAGATGCTGGAAGAATGCCTGACGCCATCTAATAAGCATGGTGGAGGTAATGTGATGGTCTGGGGTTGCTTTGATGCTGGTAAGGTGGGAGATTTGTACAGGGTAAAAGGGATTCTGAATAAGGAAGGCTATCACTCAATTTTGCAACGCCATGCCATACCCAGTGGACAGCGCTTGATTGGAGCCAATTTCATCCTACAACAGGACAATGACCCTAAACACACCTCCAAATTGTGCAAGAACTATTTACAGCAGAAGCAGCAGCTGGTATTCTATCATAGGTAATGGAGTGGCCAGCGCAGTCACCAGATCTGAACCCCATTGAGCTGTTGTGGGAGCAGCTTGACCGTATGGTACGCCAGAAGTGCCCATCCAACCAATCCAACTTGTGGGAGCTGCTTCTAGAAGCGTGGGGGGCAATTTCTCCAGCTTACCTCAACAGATTAATAGCTAGAATGCCAAAGGTGTGCAATGCTGGAATTGCTGCAAAAGGTGGATTCTTTGACAAAAGCAAAGTGTGATGTAAGAACAATGTTATTTCAAATACAAATCATTATTACTAACCTTGTCAATGTCTTGACTCTATTTTCTATTCATTTCACAACGTATGGTGGTGAATAAGTGTGACTTTTCATGGAAAACACAAAATTGTTTGGGTGACCCCAACCTTTTGAATGGTAGTGTATATCACATTTATATAAACCTCAACTACTATCTGCACAGGAAGGGAACCTTGGCTCTCCAGTTGTTGCCGAACTACAACTCCCATCATGTCTGGACAGCCAAAGTTTTAGCTTTGACTGTCCATGTATGATGGGGAGTTGTAGTTTTGCAACAGCTGGGGAGCCAAGGTTCCCAACGCCAATCTATAAAGCACCTGTATCTGTATATACAGCGACCATGATACAAGAGTCATTTTTCTAAATTATTTCTATTTTTAATTTGGTGACGGAATACCTTACTGGAGGTATTGCTGCTGTTGTCTCCGCTGCTGAGTGGAGTTGATCGAACCTCGGGAAATCCTAGGTTCGATCAAACTCGAACATTCACGAACCTGCCGCATTAGATTGCTGATGCCTGCCTGGTCCATGAGAAAGGAGGAGAGTGCCCAAATACCGCCTGGAATTCTGGGATTCAGCCTATGTAATAGCCTAGGTATTCCAGGTGGTACCCAGGCACTCTCCTCCTTCTCCGCGGACTAGACAGGCATCAGCAATCAAAGGTTCGCAAATGTTCGAGTTCGATCGAACCTAGGATTTCCCGAGGTTCAATCAACTCTACTGCTGAGCGTACATGAGCATTAGGAGACGGCACCATAGAATCACATTACACTGGGTGTCACACTGGAGATAGATCAGGAAACTTCGCCTCCTAATTCACAGGTACAGACAGCAGGGAGCGGAGACATCGGCGCCTCCTCAGGTACAAACAGCAGGGAGGGGAGACAACGGCGCCTCCTCAGGTACAGACAGCAGGGAGCGGAGACAACGGCGCCTCCTCAGGTACAGACAGCAGGGAGCAGAGACAACGGCGCCTCCTCAGGTACAGACAGCAGGGAGCGGAGACAACGGCGCCTCCTCAGGTACAGACAGCAGGGAGCAGAGACAACGGCGCCTCCTCAGGTACAGACAGCAGGGAGCGGAGACAACGGCGCCTCCTCAGGTACAGACAGCAGGGAGCGGAGACAACGGCGCCTCCTCAGGTACAGACAGCAGGGAGCGGAGACAACGGCGCCTCCTCAGGTACAGACAGCAGGGAGCGGAGACAACGGCGCCTCCTCAGGTACAGACAGCAGGGAGCGGAGACAACGGCGCCTCCTCAGGTACAGACAGCGGGGAGGGGAGACAACGGCACCTTCTCAGGTACAGACAGCAGGGAGCGGAGACAATGGCGCCTCCTCAGGAAAAGACAGCAGGGAGCGGAGACAACTGCACCTCCTCAGGTACAGACAGCTGGGAGCGGAGACAACGGCGCCTCCTCAGGTACAAACAGCAGGGAGCGGAGACAACGGCGCCTCCTCAGGTACAGACAGCAGGGAGCGGAGACAACGGCGCCTCCGTTAAGGTACTTAGGGTCCAAATTTTAAATGGGTAAAAATGGAAGTACTTGCTGATGCTGATTGAGCCCAGAGCTGCCTGATAATCATTCTTTATAAAAACATTCCAGGTATACAGTAAATGACAATTTGTATCCCATATTGTGAACACTACACTAGTGCTGCCAGTAGAGATGAGCCAATCGCTCATCTGACCAATCGCTTATCTAAACTTCATTTAAAAAATGATATATATATATATATATATATATATATATATATATATATACTGTATATATGTTATATATGTACAGTATATAGAACGCCAGCTTCCCTCGGTCGCTAGTCTGCCTCGCACGGTCCGGCACTCAAGCATGTGCTGCAATAATTCCAAGAAAGATTCGTGGACCAGCGTGTGCAGGTGAAGACATCAGACGTGTTTATTAGAAAAACCCATAAGAACATGGACACATCGATCACTTCTCACAGAACGTCAACGCGTTTCTGGCGCATGCGCGCCCTTGATCACGACAATAATGGGTAACATGGTGCACACATATATACACGTATATATGTGTGCACCATGTTACCCATTATTGTCGTGATCAAGGGCGCGCATGCGCCAGAAACGCGTTGACGTTCTGTGAGAAGTGATCGATGTGTCCATGTTCTTATGGGTTTTTCTAATAAACACGTCTGATGTCTTCACCTGCACACGCTGGTCCACGAATCTTTCTTGGATATATGTTATATACCAGCAGTGAAAAGACAACATAGGCCCCCCTGTGCTTACTGCGCACACAAGGGGGGGTGGGGCAAATTGGTGCAGGAGAGCCTAGCTACACCTCTGCATCTCCCCTTTCTGTGGGTGGCAGTTACAATAGTCCGGGTGGATCATTGCTCCACTGTGACTACTACCCAAGGGACCGCGCAACAGCCCGTCCAGTCTCTGACCACAGGGGAACAAGGTATAGTCAGCCCTCTAAAATAAAAGCGGGTATGCCACCATACCTGTGTGCCCAACCGGCACTGGCGTCACGACACAACATCTTTGAGTCCAGCTATATCTTGGCCAACCACCACAGGAGTGGCGTCACATCTAACCATCTGGCAAGTGACCGTCCGTACCTCCTCCATAACACCGCAGGGGGTCACCACCATATCTCCACTTTGGCCACCGTGACAAATGTTCCAGCAAAAACACCAAGACCATCTGCTGCATAATAACTCAGCACCCTGGGCCCCAGCACTTTCAGCTGCAGCTCTCTCTCCCTTCTGGCCATACCCTTACAGGAGCAGATCATTCTGTATCATTTTCTTTAACTCCTCTCTAGAGGAAGCCTCAAGTCCCACATTACTTGTCATTCTCGAGGGAGAGTCCAGCCCTACACAACTCGGAAAGAGAGACATCACAATCACTATTCACTATTTGCACTGATTATTCATCTTTACTGTCCTTGTTTTTCTGTTTATTGCAGCATCCAAACTCTACTGCCTAATATCCATAAAGTCTGGTTGCCCTGATGTACTATCAATAATGACATACCTACCAAACTCTGGCTGAACTGGCCTACATAATACCTGTGATGACCGAACTCTGCCTGCCTTGACCTATATCTGATATCTATACGATCCGAATTCCATCTGCCCTGAAATACTGCCCGAAACCTGAGATGATTAAACTCCACCTGCCATGGACTACTGCCTCTATCCTGTATGCCGGGGAGCTTGTCCAGTGTTGTGGCAGCTCTGTGGGTGTAGGGTCACTTGGGCATTTCTCACAGTGGCCAGGAGTGATGTTGGAATCCACCCCTGGACAAATGGTAAAACCTGCGCTCGAGGTTTGGATAACCCAAGTGTAGACAAGTATATGGGTGCAGGTGCAAAAAATTATATGCCAGAGTCCAATAACTTAAATAGGATAACTTCCGTTTATTTAGAATCTTTGGTGCAATACAAGACAATAATAACAGGAGTAGAAAAGCATCATAAGGGCCTGTCCAATGTAGTGGTGTACTCTGCTAGGATAGCACGGTTAAGAATAGAAGAAGAAAATGCCCATACTCACGTATAGATACTTTGGATCTGACCGCCTTATGCCCTCTAATGTTGGGATACCCGTCCTGCAAGGGTAATATGAGGTCCCAGCGCTGGGTTGAGCAGACTTTCCAAGACTTCCCAGAATAGCCATGCATTACAGTAGGATACGTAGGCTTAACTGCTGCTTTGTCCTACTGCGGTCAGTGCCTAACTCCAGGTATACTGCCCTGTGTGTTGCTGAAGGTAAGATTCTTCAAAAGACTGTCTATAATATTCAATCCACTCTTCTTAAAGTAGAATGAGCTGGTGGCAGAGTAGAGTAGAGCTTAACTAGAGTTTCCACTTCCATTCAGTGCAGTCAGTGGACAAGACTTAAGATATACTTGAATAGACTCAGACATGACTTAAAGGAGAAGTCCGGTGACTTCCCCCCCCCCCCCCCAAAAGCTATACAAATCACCAATATACACTTATTATGGGAAATGCTTATAAAGTGCTTTTTTCCTGCACTTACTACTGCATCAAGGCTTCACTTCCTGGATAAAATGATGATGTCACGACCCGACTCCCAGAGCTGTGCGGGCTGTGGCTGCGGGAGAGGATGATGGCAGGGGGATGCTCAGTGTCCCTCAGTGCCCTGTGTCCCCCTGCCATCATCCTCTCCAGCAGCCACAGCCCGCACAGCTCTGGGAGTCGGGGCATGACATCACCATTTTATCCAGAAAGTGAAGCCTTGATGCAGTAGTAAGTGCAGGGAAAAACACACCTTATAAGTGATTTGTATAGCTTTTGGGGGGCAATACAATACTTTAATAAAAAATTTTCACCGGACTTCTCCTTTAAGGCCCTATTACACCAAGCGATTATTGGCAGTTAAAGCAGATAATCACTTGGTGTACTAGTTAGTGCTAAAAAAAACAATAATCTGTCAACATGCACAATGTCGTCTGAATATGTTGAAAGACATTTATGCTGATAGCCATGGTCTGCTGGCCATCACTCCAGAGAACAGGAGCAGCGGCAGCAGGCTGCCACTATCTCCTATGGGCCAAATCTAAAAATTGTTTAGGCAGGCCCCCTGCGGCTCCTCGCTATTGTCCGCTCACTGATGGTGCGTGTAACAGCACCAACAGCGAGCGATAGACAAGGAGCAAGCGAGCACTGACCTTGATCCTTTAGTATCGGCCCATGTAATAGGGTTTTAAGACTGGCGGTGGCAACCATGAATTGCTTGCAGGGGAGGAAGAGAGAGGGACCTATCCAGACCCTTAAGTATTTAGCTGTGGGGGCTTTATAGACTAAGTATCTTCATCCATGGGTAAAAACATAAGTCTAATGCTGTCCATGGGCACCGAGTGACATAGATCCAGGAATGCAGGCCCCATCAAGTGGCTAAAGCTAGCCGTTGGGGGGAACCCTGAGTTAAACTTAGAGCATTGCAGCAGAGTTCAAGGCTTTACTTGCTCTTACCTACCTGCTGTCTTGAATCCTGTCTAGTTACCAGGATGAGAAGAGAATAATGTGGATAGGAGTCCCATTTTCCCTGTCTACAGTAGCATCACTGCAAGAGACACTAGTGTGACATGGCTAGGACTAAGTATATTTGAAGTAAGGAATAGTCTCTGGATAGAAAGTCCCCGAACATGGGTCCTGGCCTCCAGGCCAGGCCCTAGTAACTACTGAAGCAGGAACATACACTCTTTGCTCTTTCTCATTGGAACACTCTGACTGAACACACCAAAACTAGCTAAACTAAATACCCTTCAGGAAGCTGTTTGATTTGACAGGAATACATCAGGAAACACTAAACTTTCACCCAGGATAGGTTACAGAAATAAAGGAGGGGCTAGTGTGAGGCACCAAGCTCAGGGATTGGCTTTCAGCAGACAGTGGCACAGGCATAAAAGTAATGAGAAACGTCGCATCCATAGTTAACCATTTTGTAACTCTCCCTTCAGCTGTGCCACACAGTACATAGAATACAGTGACATCTAGTGGTGGGAGGGCAAAGTACAATCCTTCCAGCCCAGAGCATATACAGTCAATAGTAACGACCTACACACTGACTATACAGCAGTGGAACACCTCCTCTGGGAAGCTGCAAGTAAATTACACTAGCGGGGACTCCTGCCTTTGACAGAAGTCCCTGCTCTTGTACCTATATTACTTATATTAGTCCTGCTCCTGCACACTCAGTAGTAGGGTGTATGACATAGCCTCTCTGTTTAGTTACCATTTGGTGAACAAAGCCCTGTTCAGCGAATGCCTGCAGCCACCTGGAGGTAAGCAGCAATGCCATATGAATCAGGGTTATCTAAGTGGAGAGTCAAACAGTGTATGCAGAAACAGGGACTCCTGTCACTTTATAGAGCTCTTGCTCCTACACAAATTTTAATAAGTTGTCATATCTAAATCAAATCTGACAGTCAATTTCCAAAAACTAATTATACAGATTAAGCTAACTTTCCCAAGAAGTCAGCAAGTTTTTGAAAGTTTTTTGGGGCAAAATGTGTCTTAAAATTTAAAATTTTAAGTTAATCCCTGAATGCCTTTTTACTGTTTCCATATGGATGCCATCTACACAAATAGCTGAATCATCATATTACATTATATTACATTACTTATCTTTGTACCCAGTGACTCAACCTCTTGAACATATATATATATATATATATATATATATATATACACTGTAGAATGATGGACATTCCTTTCACTTCAGTCATCAGAGAGAATGTTACATTTTGAGAAAAATGCTGAATTTTGCTCAGCCAAAAGAACAAAAACAGTGACAATGGAGACAAGAATGACTGATAATTCTAAATACAAAAGTCATTCCTGAATGCCGCTCCCAGTAGCTTCAGACTATCGGCACAATGCAAACATACAAGTACAAATTTTATGCTTCCAAAAAAAATATATATATATCCTGGACAAGTATGGTCATGAATAAGTGAATCTCCCCCCCCCCCTCCCCCAGGCACACACTCTCTCCTCGGATGTCACTCATACCCATCCCACCTTACATCTGTTTCAGTCATTTTGCTCCACGTACATAATTGGTTTAGCGTGTAAACTTTTTTTTTCTTTTTCATCTTTATTTGGATTTTTCGGTATGCCTCAGGCATCAGGACCCGATGTACTGCTAATCTGTGGGGTTTGGTCTAAATATATACAAGAATTCCCATTGTATTTGCACAGCCTTGACCAAGGACCATAATGAAGAAGTCGGAAACGCGTAGGTTTTTTGGTTGTACCTATGATTCGTTTCACATCAGTGCGCAGTGTGACACCTGCACCCCTAGAGCTACACACTTTTATTGGGTTTTTACAGGTTTTTAGTCTCTAGATGTTTTTACCTTCTGACAGCAAGCAGTGATCTTAAAAATGGTCATGAATCAAGGCAAAGTCATTATACAGTTGTGCTCAAAAGTTTACCTACCCCGGCCAAATTTTTGCTTTTTTTGTCGTTTTTTCCAGAGAATATGAAATATTCTTTCAGAAAGCACTGTTTTAGACTGGAAAGAAAACTCCACTTCCTGCAGGACATGCAGCAGCTGATAAGTACGGGAAGAATGGAGATTTGTAAATATAAGTAATTTATAAATCTGTATAACTTTTTGACACCAGTTGATTTAAAACTATTTTTCCCTCTGGTGTACCCCTTTAAACAAACTTCTAAATAAAGTGCTATATATTAGAATTATATATATATTTCAAATACCGTTACTGAGGAAATGCAAAGTTTAATATCACCCTAAGTGAGTACACTGTTCCCTACAGAAAAAAAGAAAAAATTGGTCAGCTCTCCTAGAACACCGTTCACACTAGGCAGGAGCATGTTGCCATGGCTGAAATTGCAAACACACAAAAACACAGAAAAATGCAACAGCTCACCGCAACAGCAAGATACAGACCCACCACAGACATGAAAATAGTTAAAAGCAGCCCCCCCCCCCAACTGCCCAAAAAAAATTCCCACAAAAATAATGAGTCTCTTGGTTACTATTTGCAAACAGCGTAAACTGCCTCACCACGATAAGGTGGACTCATATCAAGGCAGACCCTACACTGTAATGGCCTCTCCATGGTGTGTAATATGCCTATGCTCTGGGCATGCAAGATCCGTCTAATACCTGCAAAAATAATTGCACCACCTGGGTGAGGCAGGTGGAGTGCACGACCAAATAGAGGCAGACACTCCCCCAACTGGAACGCAGAAAAAAAGAAAAAATTGGTTAGCTCTCCTAGAACACCGTTCACACTAGGCAGGAGCACGTTGCCATGGCTTAAATTGCAAACAGAAAAATGCAACAGCTCACCGCAACAGCAAGATACAAATCCACCACAGACATGAAAATAGTTAAAAGCAGCCCCCCCAACTGCCCAAAAAATTCCCACAAAAATAATGAGTTACTATTTGCAAAGAGGGCATGACTATAAAGTACCAACATATAAGCAGGGTTTTCCCGAATTGTAATTTATTTTGGTTGTGCCTTGGACAGAATGTGACAGAGTTAATTTAAGGTCACGTGTGTTTTAGTCGAAAACAATGGAGCCTCCAGGCAAGCGGGGACTCATGCAGCGGCAGCCAAAATAGGAAAAGCTTTATATGGTGCCAAAAACATCTCCTCTTATGGTGGTCCACAAAGTGTCTGCGCTGCGAACCCCTCACCATCAATTATCTGTTCTATCCGGAGCACACGGCGAGAAAGTATTCAAAAACGTGCAAGAAGCAAACTGTGATACTGTGACTCAGAGCCTTTTATTATTTTTAACTCTTTTTCATTTTGTTTTTGTGTGTGTCTGAGAAATGTCGACATAGTGAAAAAGTGTACAGACCACGAAGCAGCGATTGTTGCCTCATTTCTCTGATGAGACAGCGGCGCTCACCGGAGGGAAGAATCAAGCCTGGAACGTGCAGACTAATGAAATAGGAACTTGGGATTAGTGAAGCTTTAGATTTCTGTGACTAAAGCCCCAGGAGAGGTAAAGGAATACTCTGAGGTCACAGCAATAGTACGGCAGTACATACGAGAAATGCAATACAACTGGGTATAACAGAGCAATAAAAAAATGTCAAAATAATAGTTACCAGGCAGACAGCAATAATAGAGTTGAGCAAGGATTGAGCACACTCGGGTTTACCTGTACCTGAGGCATATGAATACTGGATGGCTGCTGAAGTCGGATGCTTTCCTTCTGGAGAGATCTTTGGCTTGGCTTAAAGGGGTTATCCAGTGCTACAAAAACATGGCCACTTTCCCCCTACTGTTGTCTCCAGTTTGGGTGGGGTTTTGAAACTCAGTTCCATTGAAGTAAATGGAGCTTAATTGCAAACCACACCTGAACTGGAGACAACAGTAGGGGGAAAAGTGGCCATATTTTTGTAGCGCTGGATAACCCCTTTAAAGGGGTTATCCAGCGCTACAAAAACATGGACACTTTTCCCCCTCTCTTGAAGGGGGAGCCCTGCCCAATATAGGAAGTGTCAGAACAAGTGTAAAGATAGAAGAGATAAAAAGATACTCGTAATCACGGATTGCTATACTGGCTCTAAAACGCCTTATGCCCCCTAGTTGCGGGATACCTGTCCTAAGTGGGTAATACAAGAACTGGTCATCGGTTATCTGAGTGTTGCAGACTTCTGAGGTTTCCCAGTCATCTTGCACTGGACAGTAGGATACATAGACCTTTTCACTGTAGCTTTGTCCTACTGGGGTCAGTTCCTCCTGCTTCAGGTAACTGCCCTGCACTTTTTAGAGAGGTTTCTGACATGGGTAAGGTGTTTTCTATGTGGCTTTTCTCCTCCTAGTAGAGCTTAGCACTGCATAGTTATTCTAGTGCTTAGTAGGAGAACTTTGTAACTGAGTAGGGTCTCACACATCCGTCAGCTTGGACCTCCAAACACTAATTCCTAGCTTCCTCCCACCAGGAACTAACTCCTCCTATAGGGGCTAAACTAATGCCTCCTGTGAGTTGTGGGGCTGAGGCTGTTTGTGAGAGAGAAAAGAAGAGTTAAGATAGAAACAAACTAGCACCTGAGTATGGTCAGCACATAACACATGGTACAAACAATTTAACCCTTCCACTCCTGTGCAATAGGTTAACTAGAGACAGTAGTGACATCTAGTAGGGAAAACCCAATACTACATCTCCCTCTTGTGTGAACCAGCACTGGCAACATTTTTGACTAACCTTGTTTTACTTGTTTTAATGTTATATGGAGTTTAGAGGACAAATAAGTCATATCTGTTATGGTAAGATTCCAGCATCCTTTTGATGATAACAAGTGTGGTGACCCCATTGTTATCACGAGGCTGGTACTGAACTAGAAACTGTCCCCTATGAATGTACATTGTATATTTCACTTCAGTCTTTGGGCGGTATCCCCCCAAAAAAATCATCAATCCTAGTTAGAATCAATGTATAGGACATCTTAGGCTTTGTATGTACATTATGCCGCCACATGGTGCATCTGTGTAACAGCATATTCCCCCCTAGAAGCAATGCATGCAATGAAATATGCCATGTCCCTGTGAAAACAGATCATAAAACCTAGTTAGGGTCAATGCACAGGACATTGCAGGGCCTTGTATGTACTTCATGTCGCCATACACTGCATCTATACATCAACACATTCTCTCCTAGCAGCAATACTGCAAGCAATGGAGTGTATCATGTCCTCGTGATAAGAAAAGAAATAGGGCCCTGTACATATTTCATACCACTATATGGTGCATCCTCAAAGCATCGTATTACTGAGGAAAGAGGTTTGTTTTAATAATATAAGATGCACTTCAGCTTGCATTCTCCCTTTGCAAAAAGTTTATCAATTCATCTTAGGATCGATGCACAGAAAACTGGGGACTTGCCGCCATATGGTGGATCCACTAGGTAGTTCAAGGAGAATATCCTAGTACTACAGCGTGCTATAGAGAATGCTGCCATTGCCTCATACCCCCACATGGTGCATCATGTAACTGAGGAAGTGTACCCCAGTAATATAGCATGCAATAGAGAATGCCGCCATTGCTTCATGCCGCCTTATGGTGCATTATGTAACTGAGAAAGTTTACCCTAGTAATACAGCATGCAATAGAGAACGCTGCCATTGCTCCATGCTGCCATATGGTGCATCATGTAACTAATAGAGTATACCCCAGTAATACAGCATGTAATAGAGAATGCTGCCATTGCTCCATGCTGCCATATGGTGCATCAGTATCTAAGAGTATACCCCAGTAATACAGCATGTAATAGAGAATTCTGCCCTTTCCTCATGCCGCCATCTGGTGTTTCATGGAACATACCCCAGTAATACAGCATGCTGCCTCTCTTTGCTGCTGTATAGGCCCAGTAGTAGGCTGTGGAAATCATATTATGGTTCCATGATGAAGAACTATCATCGAATGCCCAATGCAAGCAAAGCAGTGTGCCCCCAGGGCGGTGCCCGCCATGACTACTTCTTGTACACTCCACCAGTACAGTATCTGAACAACAGGCGCAGTCTGCAGAGGACGACTCAAGGGCATATTGTAGATACCCAAGTCACTCCTATGTTTCTGATTAGCGTTCACTGCAGACTGCAGACGCTGATACGGAGAAGACCGCCGGGTTCTGTAAAGAGTCATCCATCTACATGCACATAGTCATTCAGTGGAAGCGGGAGGGTGACCTAGTTGCATTAATATGCTGACGTCCCCACAGAGGCCGCTCTATAACATGCTCTGCTGGCAGACTGAACTTTATTGCAGCGTGGGACAAAGGGGGGGATTGTGAAGCGGGGGGAAGAGTATCAGTGAAGATGTCTGACACAACAGGAAGAGCTTCATGTATCAGTGTTACTAGCCACATGAGCCCCGTATCCTGCCCAGCTTCCCATAGACAAGGGGTGTCCTGTGTACGGGGGACAGCTGGTCAGGGGGGCGCTGAAGGGGGGGCATTAACCCTTTATTTTCCAGATTACCAAACAGACGCTATATGGATGTAGCAGATGGCCAGAACTAATAGAAAACACAGGAGAAACGTCCGTCCAGGTGGAATGGTGACGTTCTTTATGTTACATAAGAAAATTTATTAAAGCATGTAAATAAATGTGGAGCACTTCATCAGGGAATCCCTGCAGGAGGCTCCAGGAAGGCGCCATAGATCGTACGTACAGATGCTGCACCAATATACAACATACTGGTCCCAAGTTCATAATAATAACGCCAACATATACCGCAGCACTGTACAATTCTTCATCTTGATGGTAGAACAATACTACCCGCAGAGCACCACATCAGTGTCCATAAGAGAACCCTCAGCACTGGATGGGGATGTGCATAGTTTCTTATATATCACCTATAACAAAGATGTGTAAGGATTCAGAGGGTGTTGTATACATGGTATTGTATGTCCACCGCTGTGGTTGTACGGCCAACATGTAATACTGCATTTTGCCTGTAGTGGCCGCTGCAGGAGATGAGAGCAGCAGAATGATAAGTCATCCCAGCATGTTCTTGGCCAGAAGTCTCATTGAAGGTGTTAGCAGTATTTATGGGTAAAAAAAAATTATCGTGATTGGTTTGGTTCATGTTCGCCCAACATTCACGAACAAATAACGATTGTACAGTAGAAGCGTACGTTTCGGTTTATGCACATGGGTACAGATTATCAGGTGCAAAGCGTAAAAAACGTAATAGCGGAGAAATTACAAGGTGCGTATCTTTTTTTCGCCCGTGCATATATATACGCAATAACATACATGTATCACGCAATACGCAAGAAGAATGCTGGGTCACAGCATACAGGATACCGCAGGGCTTGAGCACTCCTCCTGCAGTTCCCAACACAGCCATTGGTAGCAGCAGCAGAGAGACCAGTTTAACCCTTAAAGGGTAATTTTTTGTCTTCAAATCAACTGGTGTCAGAAAGTTATATAGATTTGACTTCTATTCAAAAATCACCAATCTTCTAGTACTAATCAGCTGCTGTATGTCCTGCAGGAAGTTGTATATTCTTTCCAGTCTGACACAGTTCTCTCTGATGCCACCACTGTCCATGTCAGGAACTGTCCAGAGCCATAGCAAATCTCTATAGAAAACCTCTCCTGCTCTGGACAGTTCCTGACATGGACAGAGGGGGCAGCAGAGAGCATTGTGTCAGACTGAAACGAATACACCACTTTCTGCAGGACATACAGCAGCTGATAAGTACTATAAGACTGGAGATTTTTAAATAGAAGTCATTTAAAGATCTATATAACTTTCTGACCCCAGTTGATTTGGAGAAAGACATTTTTTTTGCCGGAGTACTAAGCAGTATATCCACCCCAATGATCGTACAGCCAACATGTAATACTACATTTCGCCTGTAGTGGCCGCTGCAGGAGATGAGAGCAGCAGATTGATATCTTATCCTGGCATGTTCTTGGCCAGGAGTCTCATTGAAGGGGTTATGTGTGATGAGAAAACATCTGCTGCTATTTATATGTTACTACATCTTTTGCAGAATTAGTTGTAGTTTTTATTGGTACCATTTAGGGGTAGAGGTATATAATCACTTTTTATGGTATCAGAAGTCATGAATTATGTTTTTTGTTTTTTTTTTACTTTTGGAAAAATCCATTTTTTCTAACTTATACTTTTAGTCTCCCTACAGGACTTGAACAAATGCTTGTATAGTACACTGCAATAATAACAGTTGCATGAGTTGCAGCAAAGTTTCATTTGTATAGCCATAGATTTTTATGTGCATCCAGAGCACCCTGGTACATGAATAGTATATCAGCGCTACAGTAGGGTACATTTACATAGGTCGACAATATCAGATCAATAGGGCCCTGACTCCCTCTGGCATACCATAGAGAGACAGAAACAGAAACAGACAGCGCCACAAATCGTGTAGTGGTCATGCTAGCTTACTGCATGCCAGCATAACTGCTTACTGCATGCCTCATTAAAGTGTACCTGTCATTTGTAACAACTTTTGACGCGTCATAGAGACGTCACAGAAAGACTTGATCCGACAGCATCCAGTAGTGAAAATCTAGTTAAGTGTTATTCAAGCATCATACACAGTGGCAACGTTTCAGCCCGATTGGGTCTTTTTCAGGCTTGAAAAAAAACAAATTGGGTTGAAACGTTGCCACTGTGAATGTCACTCTGCAACGTGTCCACTGTCCTCTCTGTGTAGGAAGAAAAAGAGTAGACTGTAGACTTACATTATGAGCCCGACTCTTTTCTTCTAACACAGAGTGAGAGTGAAGCGTGCTGAAGCATGTCCTCTCCCGATTGTACTCCTGACCACTGCAAGTCTGAACACTCAGAACAGGACTGATCAAAACTTTTGACATCAGGTACGCTTTAAAGAGAAGAGAGCTGCAATAACCCAGCATGGCCACTACACAATGTATGGCGCTGTCCACTTCTGGATCTGTTTCTTTCTGTATGCCAGACCTGGTGATCAACTGGTGATCGTCAGAAGCGCTGGTGTCAGAACCCCCACCGACCAAATATGAAAAGAAACAACAAAATTACCTCCTACAGTTTTGTGTACATCCCAGTGTCTCCATGTTAACAGGAAGTAGGGGACATTACTACACCAGGTTTGTTTCTAACCACAGAGACATCGCCTTCTGCAAAGTTATGGAGGTTTATAGGGGTTGTCCAATGATAAAACCTATTTTCAACTTTAAACAAATATTGATAAAGTTATTTTACTGTAATAGACTTCCTGTTTCCGCTGTACACTCCAACCAGGAATTCAGCCAACCCTTTATACACCTTCTTTATCATAGCATAGTTGACTTAATTCCTTGCTCTGTTATTTAACAGGAACAGGAAGTCCATTACAGGATGTACACCAAACAGGAAGTGGGGCCAATGAAGACAACAGAGAAGAAAGCTTGCATTCGAGACCCCAGAAAGGCAGTAACATAACTTTATTTATCGATATATGTTCACAGTTGAACATAGGTTTCATCATTGGAAAATCCCTTTAAGCAGATTTATAATGTTTTGGAATGATTGCACTGTGCAGAAAGCCGACACGTTTACAGCCCTATGAGGACATGCAGCAGAGCCGGCTGCAGTTTCCGTGGTAACAGGAGCGCTTTATAGACATTTCTTGGCGGCGGTTGTGGCTACGACCGGTTTGATTGGGTTTGATGACCTTTTTGGAGGATATTTCTCCATCCATCCTGCCAATCGTTTGATCATTAACCTGCTGCATGTAATTGTGTTGGAAAACTCCTGACGTGATGATGATTGTGAAAAGATAAGAGAAAAATATAATAAAAAACAGCAGAAATATCATTTCACGTGTATTATAGATGGATATGATCACATACCATTATCACATATGGGGTCGGAACACAAGCAATGAATTCAGTGCTCCTGCCATACTTATATGCAGGTCTACTTTTTTTTACAGAATGGCACCACAATAATAATGTAGCTCTGATCTGATTTTTTTTTTTTTGCTTTGTTCAGAAACAAAGCCATTGGTATCTATAGGCTTTATTAGGTATTGCAGCTTTCCATTTCCAGAAACAGCACTGCCCTGATTATAGCCTGGTAATGCTTCTATTTCCAAAACAGTGGCTGTGTCTGGTATTGCTGCTCTATAATTCTTTTCAGTAAAAGCACCATTCCTGTGCATAGAGTATGTCTGGTATTACAGCTTAATGATTCTTTTCAATAACAGCACCACTCCTGTCTATAGGCTGTGTCTGGTATTACAGCTTAGTGATTCGTTTCAGTAACAGCACCACTACTGTTCATAGGCTGTGTCTGGTATTGCAGATCTGTGATTCTTTTCAGTAACAGCACCAATTCTGTTCATAGGCTGTGTCTGGTATTGAAGTTCTGTGATTCCTTTTAGTCCTGTGCATAGGTTGTGTCTAGTCTGTGCCTATACACTCTGGCCGGAATCACTAGCGGCCGCACGGAAAACTGAAATGTCAGTTTTGTGCGGCCGCTATTCATTGAATAACAGCTGCACAAGCCTGACAGGTCACACAATGGAGAGTGCGGCTCCTGTTAGCTATGGAGAATTGGGTTGCGGCCGCGCACATGGATGCGCCCACATTCTAATTTAGCACGAATGAAGATCATCAGTACTGCAGTACCGGCCGTTCTGTGACACGGCAGGGGCACAGAACGGCCAGTGTTATACGCTGTGTGAACCCGGCCTTATACTGTGTTATATTGTTGGTGTTGCTCATTGTGTAGCATTCACCCATAGAGTCACTTTGCTCTTCATGAATACAAGATGTGTCAGCGAGGAGCACGGCTGGGTCTTTATGAGGCTTTTTCGGTGATGGCTTCTTCTTTTATAAGGTTTCTTCTTGCATAATTTTCTGTCTCCCTTCTGACTTGTTCCATCTGGTAGAGATGAATAAAAAATGTCAAGGCGCCGGCTGCCCACATTACTGCTCTAGTTACTCAAGAGATTAAAGTCAGTATACTACTACGACTTCATTGTCCGTTGTCTGAGCTTTTTCTTTACTATGGATAGGATAAAAGACTAGAAAAATATGGCTGCGTAAGAAGAACTAAAAAAAGCAACCTCAACCTAAAGGGGAAGGAAGCTAGTCTTGGCTTGACCATGGGAGTGAGAAGATTTATCTTTGTCTTCTCCTGTTTTCTAGACTCTGTAAAAAGCTTCAAACATCCTTTTCTAGTTTCTACCTTAACCTAAGACAGGTCTGGGTGATATATAATGTGTTGACTGTGTGGAGTTTAGGAGGGTTCACCCAAGACTTCCTTTAGCTCATGGTAAGAGGACAATTTTACTGCCAGTTATTTCATCCTAACCCAGAGAAAGCAAATTGCCAAGACAAGAGAGAGAATGCAAACTGTTGGTGGACTTGCCATTTCCGCTGGTGATGGACTTCCGTTTCCACTGGTGATGGATTTGCCGCTCCTGCTGGTGATGGACTTGCCATTTCCACTGGTGATGGACTTGCCGTTTCCGCTGGTGATGGACTTGCTGTTCCTGTGTCCAGCCCAGCAACCCTTTTTCATCTTATGCAGTTTAGCTCACATGAAATTGACAACTCCTTGACAAAAGAACAGCTCAGCATTCAGCACTATTCCTATCCTAAAGATGGACCCCAGATGATCGCCACTGTAAATCTATGAGGTCAATAGGGCACCGCTGCTATCCGTCTCATGTCAGATGCAGAAGAACCTCTTGACTTTCTTGGTAAGTAGATGCTACAGGACAGATGTGAACAGAACCAATAAAACCATTACAAGATCTGTCAACAGCAATTAGCCAGCTCATTGACAGTTTCCAGGTAGTATCATATAATTAGAGTTTGTTTTCCTACTTTTAGACAGTCAGATGGCACGACAGCCGGAGATCTTTAACATTCCAGATAATTACGGACTTGAACTCAACATATTCATGTGATAACACTTATCGGATGTCTTCATCAGCTAGGTCATTGTATGGTAAGGTTCTCAAATACGAAGTATTGCAGGGACGCTTATTAGTCTACACAGTCCCGGCTTTTGCCCATAATTTCTTCAGGGGCTGAGTTGGGGGATTTGCTTCAGGCTCTAAATCAGAAGACCCAGGTTTACTATTTCCTCTCTAATGTTACAAACCATAAATTAACCACAAGTACAAATCCCTGGGAGGCCAAGTCAAGACGGACATGGAAGGAGCTCAAGGCATCAGGTAAAAGCTAAGTCTGCATTTATACTAACTGACAAGAGAAATAATGCACCACATTGAAATGCGGGAATTGATGAGACCAATGACACATGAACAATCTTTCGATCGTTGCCTGCATTAACATAAAAGGATACTGTTTGAATTTTAAAAAAATTTGTGGCCCCCCTGTTGGTGCTTGATTTGCGGGGTTGGCGGTCGGTGACCGGCACAGTGTTGTTTTAGAGTAGGGACTCGTGTGCCAGAAGATCTGCACGCGGTACATGAGGCAATATGGTTTGATCAAATTATATACCAACATCCTGGCGTTGGTTTCTACATATAGCAAAGAGGTATTAGTGTCAGCCATGGGTGTGAGGTGCAGCCACTCCTCTTTCTCTAGGTCTGTATTTTAAATGTTATCCCCTTTCTTGTGACTTGCACTCCTCCCTTGTAAGACCCATGTGACCCCAATTAGCGGAAAGCACCTGTGCTCATATGGTAAGTACTTCCTCTTTCTCTTATTCTTCTTGCTGGTGCATTGGTGAGTAGTAACACTTACACGTTCATACTTGTGTTGCTTGGCAGTGCCTGCAGGCTGTGGGTGGACCCATGGGGTTTGGTCCTATAACAGTGGGGTTGCAGGGCCATTCTGTGGCCCCCTCCCCTGTTGGCGCTTGCTTTCCGGAGTTGGCGGTTGCTGACCGGCACAGTGTGTTTTTAAGTGGAGGGACTCATGTGTGCTAGAAGACCGGCACATGGTACATGAGGCAATATGGTTTAAATAATTATATAACAACATTCTGGCGTTGGTTTTTTAAAATAGCCGAGAGGCGTTAATGTAAACCATGGGCGTGAGGTGCAGCCGCTCCTCTTTCTCTATGTCTGTAAATAACAAAGACCATGGATACAGGTCAAAAATCTGAGATGTAGAGGGGTCTTTTAAATAACTACAAACTGTGTAAGATCAATAAACGCAAAAATTACAGATAAAAGGTTGTTCATAAAAACTCTGTCACAATTTAATTTGATTAATTGTTAATTTCCTTACTTTGAATTGAGTACTTTTAACTTTCCGTAAACTGTAGGTTCCATCTTTAACCATTTTAAGCACCACTCATGATGACGGGAGGTGGTAGAGTCAGTGGGTTGGTGTAGGATCGTTATCATGGAAAAGGCAGTGAGCTGGAGGCCTGAAAAAGTTTGCCTACCGTTTTGAAAGGCCCAGCAGGCCTGGAGTGCTACAAGAAGACCGAACAGGCCCGTACCGCTACAGGAAGACGCAGCAGGCCTGAAGTGCTACAGAGAGACCCAGCAGGCATGGAGTGCTACAGAGAGACCCAGCAGGCATGGAGTGCTACAGAGAGACCCACCAGGCATGGAGTGCTACAGAGAGACCCAGCAGGCATGGAGTGCTACAGAGAGACCCAGCAGGCATGGAGTGCTACAGAGAGACCCAGCAGGCATGGAGTGCTACAGAGAGACCCAGCAGGCATGGAGTGCTACAAGAAGCCCAGTAGGCCTGAAGTGCTACAGAGAGACCCAGCAGGCATGGAGTGCTACAGAGAGACCCAGCAGGCATGGAGTGCTACAGAGAGACCCAGCAGGCATGGAGTGCTACAGAGAGACCCAGCAGGCATGGAGTGCTACAGAGAGACCCAGCAGGCATGGAGTGCTACAGAGAGACCCAGCAGGCATGGAGTGCTACAGAGAGACCCAGCAGGCATGGAGTGCTACAGAGAGACCCAGCAGGCATGGAGTGCTACAGAGAGACCCAGCAGGCATGGAGTGCTACAGAGAGACCCAGCAGGCATGGAGTGCTACAAGAAGCCCAGTAGGCCTGAAGTGCTACAGAGAGACCCAGCAGGCATGGAGTGCTACAGAGAGACCCAGCAGGCATGGAGTGCTACAGAGAGACCCAGCAGGCATGGAGTGCTACAAGAAGCCCAGTAGGCAGGGATTGCTACAGAAAGAGGCAGCAGGCCTGAAGTGGAGTGTTACAGGAGAACCCATCATTTCTGGAGTTCTAGAGGAAGACCCAGCAGGCCTGGGATGCTCAAGGAAGATCCAACAGGAGTCCTAAGGACAAACCAGCACGGATCCTGGACCTGGACCCCCACCTAACATGTACTAGGGTATTCTTAGGTGGTAGAGAAGCCTTTGTCCTACTCAGGCACCAGGAACCGCTTTTGATTCCTTCTGACTTATTAATGTTCATATTTAGTTTTCTTACATTGACTGGAGCTTTCCATGGCTCTCGTACCGTTCGTGGCTGTTATATAAAGAAAGCCTTATTTTCCTCTACTTAAAATAAACTGCATTGAATTTGTACTTTTCTTTTCCTTCAGTACACGATGATTGCCGCGTTCTCAGGGTCACCGCGTATTTGTTCCTCACAAGGCCGGGTATTTTATGCACAATTCTTAGAAATAAGCAGCACAGAGGAATGATTATCTTATTTCTGTGTTCCGGGCCTATAACTGTTTGGTTTCTGTCTTTTTCTGTGGTAGCATTATAGCCCAGTGTGATATGCTATGTATTGTCATGTAGATTACGGGAATCACTTAGTGTAAGATACGACGAAGAAGACCTTTATTGCTTTTATGTATACATGTCTATTATTGAAGATCCGACACATACTGACACATTTGTAGGAAATAAAGGAATAAAAATAGCCATACATTTCAGATAGCTATTTCTAGTTAACATGCACGTGCTCTGATAGGCAGAGAGGAGAACACTGCTGCCGGACACTACTGGGAGAGTTACACACCTGTAGAAGTTGATCCACTAACCTGAACTCCCTGATGGTACCTTTACACGGAGCGATAATTCACCTGATCGCACGATTAACTATTTTGAATGAACAATGTTTTTTTTATAACGATCAGCATTTAGACGGGATGATACATCGTACGGAAAATTCGCTATGCGATCGTTTTGCGATCGTTTAAGCCTATCTCACACATAGGTGAAATCGTTGAAAGACTGTTTACACTGAACGATCTGCGAATTTTTTGCGAACGATCAACGATGATTTGAGAACATGTTGAAAGATCAAAATGAACGATTTATCGCTCGTTGTTTGATCGTTCGCTGCGTTTACACGTACGATTATCGTTCGAATTCGATCGTTATCGTGCAAATTCGAACAATAAATCGTTCCGTGTAAAAGGACCATGAGAGCTCAACAAAGGGTCTAAACCCTTTAAACACTCTGAAGGAAGTGCGGCCTCAAAGGGGAATTCTATTATCTATAATCGGTAAATTATTTTTACTTAAAACATATCACCCCTGACATATAACCTACAAATATAGAGTTATATTCAATAGCACTGGCTTCAGCATATCTTTGCATGATTCAGCCCAGACCCCTATTTTTACCTATTTACTTTATAAGGGAGGGGGATGGGGTAGGTTTTGCACAGGTTCTTATTGCTAACTAGGAAATCGAGGGGTTGGGCTGTATCCAAGTACAAACACAGCTACATGGTTATGTGGACCGGCACTACCTGTGCACAATATAAACTTAGGACTGGAGGCAGTAAACCAAATAAACAGCAGGGTGCTCTTCCTGACCGGGAAAGGCAGTGTGCAAAGAAGTCCAATATTAAGAAGAGAAAATCGAAGGCACTCACCGCTGGAAGTCTTCTTTATTTCAGGAATTAGAGATGAGCGAACCTCGAGCATGCTCGAGTCCATCCGAACCTGATTGTTCGGCTTTTGATTTGCGGTGGCTGCAGAACTTGGATAAAGCTATAAGGTTGTCTGGAAAACATGGATTCAGCCAATGACTATATCCATGTTTTCCACATAGCCTTAGGGCTTTATCCAACTTTAGCAGCCACAGCTAATCAAATACCGAACAATCGGGTTCGGATAGATTCGAGCATGCTCGAGGTTCGCTCATCTCTATTCAAAATACAAAAAATAAAACCGGAGGGGTTGGCAGACGGCGGAGACGCTGGATAACACAGGAAAGTGTGACAGACGTTTCTCGCGCCTTTCATCAGACGCCGTGTGAGAAAATCAGTGATTGCCTCAGATTTTCTCTTCTTAATATTGGACAGCTACATGGTTTACCTCTATGATATATATACTGTTGTCTGCAGACAAAAAGGACAAAACACCAAGAACTTAATGTTCTAAACATGTGGTCATGCTGGAGGCCCTGGGGCAAAACCAATTGTATTTTTTGTGTGTTGCTATGGGGCGCCATACATACTCATGCCCTCACAATAGTCCTAGTGCAGTGTCCCAGAGCAGGTGTCCACTGCTATTGTAGCAGCACGTATAGGTCAGTAGTGTGTGTTATAGACTCTGGGGCTGAAGCCTGTAGAATGCTGCTCCTACTACCAGATGTCACTTTTTTCCTTGCACGGCTGAAGGTCAAAAGTATGTAAGGGTTAACTGATTGACTATTGCCTCATGTAAATGCCACTGTTCTTTGCACTACACTTTAGCCAATCCCTGAGTCAGCTATCTCAGGGGCTACTGCCCTATCACAGAGGGTTATTACATCTCTTGCCCAATCAGATCCCTCCCTGTAATGCAGGTGTTAGGATAGGGACAGGGAGACACAAGGACATGTGAACCCTGGCACTGGCACCTATCCCTCTGTCCCTACCTACTTGCCTCAGATGCTCTAAGCAGCAATGGACAACTGGACGGAAGTCCCTGATCTAACCAAAGTGCAACAAAAAACAAAACAAGATACAACACAATTAAGGGGGAGTCAGAAATCCAAGTAAAAAAACAAACGAGCAGCGAAGTACAAAATTGTGTCCATGGGGGTAGCCAAAGGGTCAATAGCAGAAGTCAGGTAG
This sequence comes from Dendropsophus ebraccatus, assembly GCF_027789765.1. Taxonomy (NCBI): domain Eukaryota; kingdom Metazoa; phylum Chordata; class Amphibia; order Anura; family Hylidae; genus Dendropsophus; species Dendropsophus ebraccatus. Next base: position 166,816,788 of record NC_091456.1, on the reverse strand, counting down.
CCGGAATACAAAATGCAGGAAAACGCTAGGTCAAGATACCTTAGTAAACTAGGCGTTATCGCAAACAAGGACTGAGGCAGAGGGGAGGATACTTGTGGCACCTGTAGTCCCAGCCCCAAAAACGATTGGGGTTGAGGCCCCAGGTCCGGCCCAGCTGCTAACAGCTGTATCAGCTGTCATTCACAATTAAACTCATTACTAACACCTTATGCCGATCGACCGGCTGCTAAGGACACCGTCCGAGTGACCCCAACAACCACCCCTAGCTGTTACTATGGATGCTGTCAGCATTTTCAGAAGTCCGGCCACGCACTCCAGCAGAGCCAGGAGCCCAGACCCTGACAGCAGGACTATTATCTTTCTTCTATATGCTGATACCCTAGCCATGTCTGGCTAGAGCACCACAAGTAAGGGGCTGTGGAACACGGGGACTAAATCCTATCCACGCTGGGCTGTCATCTTCTTTTACCTCTGAATGCAACTCACAAGTAACTGAGGTACTGTATGAGTCAGTAGTATAGCACAGTGCAGGGGTAACCCCAATGGCTAGCTCTCCCACTAGGTAGGCCTGTAATCCCTAAGCGTGTGTCACTCTCTGCCCACATGGTAGCTAAGGTGGATGTTCATTCCCATGGATACAGGAATTTCTCTCACAGCCCCAGGTGAGCACCACAGTTGTCTAGATAGGATCCCACGTTCACCCCCACAGACCCCCAAGTTGCTTCAGCTCCACTTCTCAAGGTTACTTAAGTCTATTGTCTTCAGAGTCTGCACACGCAGACTCCCAGGTCCTAAGCTGTATTCCCAGCTCCTAAGCTGTAAAAAGTATCAAAGTTATTTGTTTTCGTCTACCAGTGCACCAGCTGTGTCTTCTATAGCAGAGGACAAGCACAAGCAAAAGTCTATTGTATTGCTAAGATTCCTAAACTTTGAAAAGGACTGTTAATCACCTTACGAGAACATTTGCAAAGCTATATTATCTATATGCCATTGTACTGTCTTCAGATTTCTTTCATAAATATTTTTTGAAAGCTTGGAGTCTGTCTTCAATAGCATGCAACTCACACAACTCTCATACCACTCCTACCCACCATGACAAGTGCCTCTGTGGTGCTTCTACAGATATTCCCGCTGCACCCGTAAAACCTAGCCCCTGCGCCCGCACACTCCTCTAGTATACTGTAAATGTGTAATGACTTGGCTTAAAGGGGTTATCCAGAGAAATCATAACCTGTGCCTATTGGCATAAAACAACAAATCAGCTATACTTACCCCCCATTGATTCCCTCTTGCTCCTGTTGTGCAATCTCCCATTCCCAGGATGGGGTGTCATCAAAAGCTGGCAAAACAAGAACACAGACGAAACCAGAAAACTGCACAGCAGGAGCAACTGGGGAGTGAGGGGGATAAGTATACACTGGCAGTTGGCATTGTTATTAGAGATGAGCGCAACTGGAGCATGCTCGAGTCCATTTGTTCGACTGGTGGCTGAAGAATTTGGATGCAGCCCAAGGGAGTCTAAGAGAACATAGATACAGAATGCTCAAACTGCACTTATCTCTAATAGATATAAATTTCCCTAGAAAATCTCTTTCATAATAAATCTATAATACAAAATATATTCTTAGGACTCCTAAAGTCCCTGGAAACACAGGATTTTTAGTCTGAGATGACTCTGCACATAATGTCCCAATATACACAGCAAAGCTGAAAAGTGAACTGCAAAACAGGAAGTTTCAGCCTTCGGGGCTTGTTTCAATAGACAATATGCAATATTTTAGGATTTCTAGTATATAGAGATTCACATAAAGACATGACCACCTGATCAGAACAATCTCCATTTTCTTCTTATACATCCCCTTGAAGTATATCCTCTCTACAGTATTGCACATGCCATGCTCTCTGCAGAACCATCAGTGATGCATCACAGGTTTAATTAAATGTATATTTTTCCTCCCGTTTAAGCGACTCTCAATTGCGCCATTAGTTAAAAGTGCAAACATGATTTTATTGGACCCCTTACAAAGTCCCACATGGTCAGATAGTGAGAAGTCCTGATGCAGAATGAAACAGATGTTTTTCATTTCCAGCGTTCTCGACCATGTGCTTCCACTAATGCCAGAGTAGGCGAGCACTTCCAGACAATCTACCCTTTAAGTGCTGCGCAGTTCTGTCCTTAAAAAGTGGATTTTAATGTTTTTCTTCTATGCATCTTTTTCAAGAACTCTATTTATTTTGTTAAACATCAGGGGCTGTTCCACTACATTAGTACATCTGGGTTGGAAAGCTGTAACATTTTTTGTCATTCGATTATTAAAGGAGAATGTAAAGTCAATGTTGTCTTCTATAAATGCCCCTGGGGGCTGCAAAACCAAATAACTATACTGACCTGCCCCAGTCCCCTGCCACTGCTGTTCCAACCTCAATCCTCTCTGCTTCCTATTGCTTTCTATGATATTCCTGACTGCTCAGCCAATCATCGGTGTAGGTGGGTCATCACTGTGGCTAGTGATTGGCTAAGCAGGCAGTTCATGCACAAAGGGACATCACAAGAAGAAGTGGAGAGTAGTGGGGACCAGGCATCTTCAGAGCAGCAGTGGAAGGGAATCAGGGCAGGTGAGTATGGGATATTTTTTTTATTTTTGATGCACCGAAATCTGTGAGAAAAAAAGAATTGGAGGGGGACAACCCTTTAAAATACTTTATGCATCTCTATTTTTATGATACATTTTATGTTCACAGAGCATTGTCTAGACTGGATACAATTGTATCACTTCTCAGCTGAGAGCAGGACTAGCTATGTACAATTCATCAGTCTGGAGTCCAGGCTGTAGAGCTCACAGAGCATTGTCTAGACTGGATACAATTGTATTACTTCTCAGCTGAGAGCAGGACTAGCTATATACAATGTATCAGTCTGGAGTCCAGGCTGTAGAGCTCACAGAGCATTGTCTAGACTGGATACAATTGTATCACTTCTCAGCTGAGAGCAGGACTAGCTATGTACAATTCATCAGTCTGGAGTCAAGGCTGTGGAGCTCACAGAGCATTACCTACACTGGATACCACTAAAATACTGCAAAATGTCAGCAATAAATAAGTAACAAGAATCAGTATAGAAGCCCCTATGAGTAGATGGAATATTCCAGATATTGTCCTTCCTTTGAGCCATTTCCAGCTGATATTACAAACAGATCCATAAACAGCATAAAGGCAGCAGATGATCTGGATTTTTCATAGTGTCACTTAATGTACTAAAAGCAATTACAGCCTGAACAATAAGCGTCATGGTGCGATGAGCTCCACGTCTTGCTGTTACTTCATCGGGCACCCGGCGACCGTTTTTTATTGGGTTTAACTCCATTGACACCATATTATTTTTAGACGAAATGTGCTAGAAAGTTACTTCAGTAATATGACTATCTCTGCTGTCACTGAATGGAAACATTCATAGGTGAATGGAAACATCCATCGGTGTCAGCTCTCTCTCCACCTGTTATTTCTCACAGCTGAAGACTTGTTACATTGTTACCTCCTCTTATCACTGATCATTTGGATCCATCCCTAGATGAATATTCATCATCCATTATTACTGTAATTACAGTCTGGACTATAACACAATAGGTGGTGGATAGATAATAACAGAATAAAAATATAGATAATATCATAATAAATAGGATCACATTATAACTGAGAAGAATAAGTGTATAAGTGACTATGGTAGTGAGCTAGGGCAGGGAAGAAAAAGCTATGGTCACTAGTGATGGCCCAGAAAGACACCATTAGAGAAGATGGTGTGATCAGCCGACATACACGAACAGCTGCCCAAACATATCCCATTTTGTATCCAGGCTAGAGGTGCCCACCCGTATCCCATCTTGTATCCAGGCTAGAGGTGCCCAACCATATCCCATCTTGTATCCAGGCTAGAGGTACCCAACCGTATCCCATCTTGTATCCAGACTAGAGGTGCCCAACCGTATCCCATCTTGTATCCAGACTAGAGGTGCCCAACCGTATCCCATCCTGTATCCAGGCCAGAGATGCCCAACCATATCCCATCTTTTATCCAGGCCAGAGATGCCCAATCTTATCTTATCTTCTATCTAGGCTAGAGGTGCCCAACTGTATCCCATCTTGTATCCAGGCTAGAGGTGCCCAACCGTATCCCATCTTGTATCCAGGCCAGAGATGCCCAATCTTATCTTATCTTCTATCTAGGCTAGAGGTGCCCAACTGTATCCCATCTTGTATCCAGGCCAGAGATGCCCAATCTCATCTCATCTTCTATCTGGGCTAGAGGTGCCCAACCGTATCTTATCTTCTATTTGGGCTAGAGGTGCCCAACCGTATTGCATCTTGTATCCAGGTTTGAGGTGCCCAATCATATCTCCTCTTCTACCTGGGCTAGAGGTGCTCAACCGTATCTCATCTTCTATCTGGGCTAGAGGTGCCCAACTGTATCTTATTTGTATCCAGGCCAGAGGAGCTCAACTGTATCTAATTTTTTATCCAGGCCAGAGGAGCCTAACCCTATCTCATCATGTATCCAGGCTTAAAGTCCCCAACCATATCCCATCTTGTATCTTGGCTTGAGGAGCCCAATTGTATCTGGTCTTTTATCCGTGCTAGAGGTGCCCCATCATACCTTACCATGTATCCAGGCTTGAGGAGCCCAACTGTATCTCATCTTGTATCCAGGAAAGAGGTGTCCAGCCCTATCTCATCTTGTATTTAGGCTAAAGTCGCCCAACTGTATCTCATCCTGTATCCATGCTAGAGGCCCCCTACTGAATTCCCCCTTTCAATTAAAGTTTTACCTAATAACCTAATCCTTTGGTCCTAATATTGTAATCACTTACATAGATCACCATTACATCATATATATCTGTACACCACACATAGATTACTATGACATCACACATAGCTCACTATTACATCACACCACACATAGATCATCATTACATTACATGCATCACACAAAGATCATCATTACATCCCACATATCATTATATCACACATAGAAAGCATCATTCCATTCCAGCAACTCCTCGGTGCACTATATATAAGGTGTGTTTATCTTTCTGAATGTTAACATCATTCTTCTATTTTGGAGTGGGACTTTCCCCCCCCCCTTTTTCGCCTATCCTTTCGCTCATGCTTCTATCAAATTTTTGCAGCCTTGTTTCTTTGCAGCCTTGTTTCCAGAATAGCAGCATCATAGAAACAGGGGCACATCCCACATCCATAGTCCTGGGGTGCGGCTTTCCATTCAGACTGTTCCAGGAATATTTCTATTATTAAACTACGGCCACTGATAGCACACAACTGCAAAACTGACCCAATACTTACACCTCTGTGTGAATGAAGCCAGGGTCATGTACTCCTAATGGATGTGAATGAATCCCGGATCATGTACTCCGAATGGATGTGAATGAATCCCGGATCATGTACTCCGAATGGGTGCGAATGAAGCCTGGGTCATGTACTCCTAATAGGTATTTAATTCATAACAAAGTAAGCACTTAGGAACTAAAACATAACTTTTAATCAAGATAATAAAAAAGAAAGGTATATATAGCTAAAATAGATAGAATCACCAATCTGAATCAAAATCACTGCACTTAGGAAAATAACAGTGTAAATGTATAAACAACGGAACTTATTAAAAGGGAAACACACGAGAGGACAAGGTGCACTCTGTCCACTCCTAGATAGTGATACTTTCCCTACCTTTTGGGGTGACCCACCTCCTTAAAAGGGTGGCCCCAACCACGATGACGTTCCCTTCCCTCCTCTAAGTGCAGGACAAGACACAAACAAACACAAAATGTGAATCACACAAAATGGGGTACCACACCAAACCAATATTCAAAAAAGAATCCAACGCGTTTCACCTGTACAAATAATAACAGGATCATCAGGGATATAGTGGTGTACAACAAACAATAACAACAAAAGAAAATGTAGTGCAATAGATGTACAGCGCGAAACCACCTGCACCACCTCCGGTGGATTGCTGGATAATGCTGAGGAGTAACTCAGTGACACATGTGTGTCTCAGAATGCACATGGGATGATGCCAGTACTAGTAATCAGGACAATAGAAATCCTAAGTATTACAGCAAGTGAATACCACCAATAGGACTCTTGGGAGTCAGTAACCAAATGCCAGGATATAGCAGAAAATAGTCATTTACATGAATGTGACAGGCATGCTAAGATACAGTATACTGTTTGCAATTAGCCCAGTCAAGCAGCTGATAGCTGCATCCTAATATCACTGGATTATTAAATGCTAAATAGCACAAAAGCACAAAGTATACATGTGTCTGAAAACCAGCAATACTTATCAATAGCGTCCCGATGGTGGAACAGGCATCCTGTTGCAGATGTTCAGTGCACTCCTAAGGTGGTAGGTGCCAGGATGTAATGCCCCTAGGGGCACCTACCACCTTAACCCGAGTGCACTGAACATCTGCAACAGGATGCCTGTTCCACCATCGGGACGCTATTGATAAGTATTGCTGGTTTTCAGACACATGTATACTTTGTGCTTTTGTGCTATTTAGCATTTAATAATCCAGTGATATTAGGATGCAGCTATCAGCTGCTTGACTGGGCTAATTGCAAACAGTATACTGTATCTTAGCATGCCTGTCACATTCATGTAAATGACTATTTTTTGCTATATCCTGGCATTTGGTTACTGACTCCCAAGAGTCCTATTGGTGGTATTCACTTGCTGTAATACTTAGGATTTCTATTGTCCTGATTACTAGTACCGGCATCATCCCATGTGCATTCTGAGACACACATGTGTCACTGAGTTACTCCTCAGCATCATCCAGCAATCCACCGGAGGTGGTGCAGGTGGTTTCGCGCTGTACATCTATTGCACTACATTTTCTTTTGTTGTTATTGTTTGTTGTACACCACTATATCCCTGATGATCCTGTTATTATTTGTACAGGTGAAACGCGTTGGATTCTTTTTTGAATATTGGTTTGGTGTGGTACCCCATTTTGTGTGATTCACATTTTGTGTTTGTTTGTGTCTTGTCCTGCACTTAGAGGAGGGAAGGGAACGTCATCGTGGTTGGGGCCACCCTTTTAAGGAGGTGGGTCACCCCAAAAGGTAGGGAAAGTATCACTATCTAGGAGTGGACAGAGTGCACCTTGTCCTCTCGTGTGTTTCCCTTTTAATAAGTTCCGTTGTTTATACATTTACACTGTTATTTTCCTAAGTGCGGTGATTTTGATTCAGATTGGTGATTCTATCTATTTTAGCTATATATACCTTTCTTTTTTATTATCTTGATTAAAAGTTATGTTTTAGTTCCTAAGTGCTTACTTTGTTATGAATTAAATTTGTTGCTTTTTTAGTAGCACAGGAGTGTGTATATCGGCGTGGAGGACGTTACCCCCTCGTATATCTAATTGGGTTTTCTGTGGAATTCGACTCCTAATAGGTATGAATGAAGCCAGGGTCATGTACTCCTAATGGATGTGAATGAATCCCGGATCATGTACTCCGAATGGGTGCGAATGAAGACTGGGTCATGTACTCCGAATGGGTGCGAATGAAGCCTGGGTCATGTACTCCTAATAGGTATGAATGAAGCCAGGGTCATGTACTCCTAATGGATGTAAATGAGGCCAGGGTCACAGTATAGCAGTATTATGAATGTGCATGCTGTAGCTGCTCTGTGTAGCAGTGCTATGTATAATGTGTAGAAGTGCTATGTATGTTGTTGTATAGCAATGCTATGTATGTTGTTATGTAGCAGTGCTATGTATGTTGATGTGTATGTATGTGTTATAGGTAGGGATGGTCCAAACCTGCCGAGGTTCGGGTTCGTATGAACCCGAACGCTCGGCATCAGATTCACGCTGTCTGCCCGCTCCGTGGAGCGGGCGGATACAGCGGGAGGAACGCCTGGAAAACTGGGATACAGCCTATGGCTATGGCTATATCCCAGTTTTCCAGGCAGTCCTCCCGCTGGATCCACCCGCTCCACGGAGCAGGCAGACAGACGGAATCATTACCGAGGGTTCGGGTTCGTACGAACCCGAACCGAACTCGGTTCGGACCATCCCTAGTTATTGGCAATCCCAGTCCTGCTTCTGCACATGGGAATTTATTTAACACTTTTTATCTTAATATTACTTTTCATTGACACTTTTAAGTGAGCCGGGGATCAGAGCCGGAGCTGGCAGCTTGAAGACGCCAATCATTCTACTAATGCAGAATACATAAGGTAAATGTCATATCGGCATTTACAGGAGGCATTGTTCTTTTGTCATGAAGGGATCTAATTATAAGTCCAGTATATTTTACTTTCATCGCGTTCTTCAAGTATACGGCGTTCGTAATTATTAATGTCATTTTAACTGTCTACACGTGTGTGCAGCGAAGATTAATGTGACAATCTTACCTTGGTCAATGCTAACGGCTACAGTTCAGCATAAGGGCGACACATGTAGAATTCACAAAGTAGTATGCAAAGTGCATATAGATGATACAAAGCATTAGGAATTCAGAATTTTACACCTTTGTGCGATCAGGGTACTAAATAGAAACAATTAGAGTTTGGTCACATGACTTCTCTTTTTTGGCCCTATATAATTAAAATTATTATTAAATGAGTACTATCCCCTAAAAGAGATCTGGGTCATAGGTGTGGAGTTTAGGAGATTTCACCCAAAACTGCCTACAGTCCATGATGAGAGGACAATTCTATTTTTAAGAACCTGTTCCTAATGCAAGAATGGGAAATTGACAAGCCAAGAGAGAAAGAACTGTACAAGGACTCCCTTGCCACACTTAACTCCTTGTGGTTTTACAGCAGAATTAAGTGGAGAATGCCTTTCATGACATAAAAGGTTTTTCTTGCCTACTCCTCACTACAATAGAGATGAGCCTATTTTTAAAGGTTTGGTTCAGCTAATTTGCTGAACTTTAAAGAAAAGTTCGGGTTCATCCAAACCAAACCTTACGTGAACCGCACTATTACCTGTCCAATGCTCCAATCACAGTCGCCTATACTCTTGTCTCAGCAGTGACAGCCACTCAGCCAATCACTGGCCACGGTGCTGACCGATCTCAGTAATTGATTGGCTGAGTGGGCTGCAGGCAGCTGCGTTCAGTAGGGGAGATCAGAGACCCGTAAGAGAAACTCTAGTGAGCGTGGATAGGTAAGCATACGCTCCTTTTTTGTTTTCTACGCGTCTTTACTTGTTCTGTAATGAATCGAATTTTTCGCAAGTTTGGTTCGCTCATTTCTAGTCTCCAGCAACATAACCATCAGTAAATTCTTCTCCAGGAAAGGTACACCGCAATTCACCAAATCTTCAGGAATACTCTACAGCGGAGTCCAATCTAAGTGGGCTGTGTGTGTAAATCACTACTAGCAACACTAAAGTGCTCAAAAGCTTGTTTAGTTACTTTTTAGTACAACTTCTAGACTATCAGGACAGACGCACCACCCTACCACATTACACAACACGCAGCATAACCTCATCCCCCCCATGGGTAGCACAATATGATGATGTTTCCCATGGGACCAATGCTACAACACTGCGTTTTGACTCTCTTATTTTATGTAATTTATGCCAAAGAAAGCAATAATTCTATAATTATAAATTCCAGATATGAGACATTAATAATTAAAAGGCTGATATATTAAAGATACAGATCGGATACGCGTCTGCTGAGATAATGAGTTCCTGTATTACAGAGCAATTACGGTGCTGTATAATAAAGCAGCTTCTCTGATAGATGAGAGATAAGGAGTCGAGATGGGGCAAAGCGCGAACAGATAAACCTCATAATATTCATTAACATTAATTAATAACATTCAACCCCCGCCAAGAAGGATACATCCACCACATGTAGAGGATGAGCTCCCAGCCAATACACAACGTATAACAAGTCATTGCTTAAAGGGCCACATCAGTCTCATGGTCGCCTTTAAAGGGCCTTTGCAATTCTAAGACTGTATTAATGTAACCATACTCATGAAAGTACAACCGTTCAAATATATTCAAATTCAGGATTTTAAAAATTAATAAAAATGAATTCTTCGGTACACTGCTAGGCTTGTGCTGCATATTGCTGGCAGCTGCTGTACACTACTGGACTAGTGCTGGCTGCTGTTCTATACTGCTGGTACTGGTGTGGTAACCCAGGGGTGCAAAGTGGAATATGCAGGAGCTAAGATGTTGCGGTACCGCTGCGGCACTTATCATGGGTCACAGCGAGGACCCAACTCACGCCCATTATAGAAGTTCCTATTATCCCTTCTGTAATGAGATGGTGCAAAGTATGAGCAAACAGGACTCCAGCAGATTCAGTTTTGCCAACAAGTTCCCTTTAAGAGGTTTGGAATATCCTTCAATAGGAGATGAACTGAGTTAGATAATACTTTTTTGGTTTGAAAAGTCTCTGGACGTTATGGTTAGAAGACTTGTACTTGTGGCAGGGGGACTACCTGGAGAGGACCTGTCCAAATTGAAAGGCAATTTGCTGTTGGAGATTCTGACAACCTTGGCTTTGTTGTAAAACTTTACTTATAGATAAAAATAACCCGTACTCATGTCAGGAGATATCTATCAATGCTGGTCGGGTACACAGAGTGGCAATTCCAATGATATGGGCCGCAAGTTTGAACAACTGGGCAGAGCTAGCTTCCCAATTTTTCCCGAGGAAGCCATGCAAGAAGCAGCAGGGCACATTGGCATATAGCAACTTCTCCAACCACTTCAGATAAGTCCTTGTGTAGATGGGTAGGACTTGAGACAAACTTGTAAGCAATAACCCCCTCAGCGTGGACATGTCTCGTTCCCTTGCCTGTGGTAGTTAACCCCTTGGACCTTTAGCAGGCCATAGTCTGACTTTCAGGAACTTGAGGAAAACTGGAACACAGTATACCCTTTGTTACCTCAGACTTTGGTTGCAGGGCCAGGCCCTGGAAAGAACATCCTAACAACTTTCAGCAGGGATCAGACATTAGGCTCAGTTACAATATGGTGGTGTCATCCTGTCACAATATAGTGGTGTCATCCAGTCACAGTATAGTGGTGTCATCCAGCCACGGTATAGGGGTGTCAGCACCAAAGCTTCCCATAGCACACAGGGAAGCGAGCGGCTGGACCATGTCAGTTATTTGCGGCGCCACACGGATCCCGGCCAGAGCGTATACGATGTGTATACACTCCGGCTGGAATCCCATAAAGAAACAGGCAATGTTCACAGGCACATAAAGTACAGCCGTTGTTGCCGATGGCAACAACGGCCGTACTTTTACGTAGTGTGAACATAGCCTATGGGTGCCTTCACACCTACCGGATCCGCAGCGGATTTCACGCTGCGGATTCACAGCGAGATCCGCTGTGGATCCAGTCCCATTCATCCTTAGAGAGCACATACTCGCAGCGGGATTGACATCCTGCTAAGAGTATGTGCGTTAACCCCCTGCTGCCCGCAGCCTGCAGCCTGCCGCCGAGAGCATACAGGGGGTGAACGCACATACTCACAGCTGGATGTACGCTGTGGATACGGTAGGTGGGAAGATACCCTAATGGTGTTATTCAATTAACTGGTAGTATTATCTAGTTACAACTTGGTGGTGTTATCCAATCTTTGGTATGGTGATGTTATCCTGTCACAGTGTAATGTTGTTATAGATCAAAGTGTATTGGCTTTGTTGAGTCACAGTATGGTAGTGTTATCCAGTCATAGTATAATGGTCTCATCTAGTCATGGTATGGTGGTGATATCCATATAGTATAGCGGTGTTATCTAGTCATGGTGTGATGGTATCACTCAGATAATGTACAGTAATATTTAGCTTTTAGTTTTATAATTATTTGGGGGTAAGGTAGATCTATGTATACACGTGCCAGATTCCTATAGTGTGCGGTGGAGCGCATGACTTATGGACCTAACCATGCACTATTCAGGATAATGTCACTAAGTAGCCATTTATCAATTGTGTCACCAATAACAATTATTTTTATGGTATCACAACTGATTATCAATATTGAGCAATAATTTGAACTGATGTCTCCCTTTTCTAACACCAACCTATCATTACAATTACACAAAAAAAACAAATGATGATGATAATAGTTGAGTGTAGAGAATAGGGCAATACTCAGTGGTGGCATCTTGTGGCTAAACGGGAATACAACAATACTGAAAAATAGAATATAGGGGAGCTTAGGAACCTTAAAAATATGTCCATGCTAACTGACACTTAGCAGTGGCACATCCATTCTTCTACACCCCACTTACCTTTCCCATCTACGACGCGTGGTGCTCCGCAGTTTCAACATTACTTATTAACTATGTCGCCATTTGTCCCCTTATACTTCACCTTATATCCACCAGATTATATTAATTCAGGTAGAATTAATTCAGTTAAAAACAAGCTACATAAAATAGGACAGACATGTTGCAATAACAAACGGTCCAAAATCCATACTTATTAGTTGTGTAAAGATACAACAACAAAAAGACATCTCTTTTCTTTGAGCCGGCGGCATGTTTGGTTCTATGTACTGGAAACATTACTGTATCTCAATCAGCTTATGCTGTACAAGTCCCTGGATGGTGTAGAACAATAATCTCCTACATCTGGCATCTCTGTAATATATCTACAACACTTGTTTGTTGTTGTTTTTTCCTTACTTATTTTTCATGTTACTTTTACTTTGCTTTGATAAAAGAAATCTCTTGTTGTTACCGAAAATCTGTCAACAAATAAACGGTATGTTGAGAGATCTGGAATTATGTGTTTGTATTTGGTAACCTGATTGCACAGGGGTGTAGGAGTTTGAACAGAAGTGATGGGGAGGTCTTAATGAGGACAACATCTGTTTGAATAAATTTACTGGGTCACATGGATATCATAGAGGGGGGTCCTAAACTCTATTAGGATGAATGGATGTCATAGAGGGGGTCCAACACCCTATTTGGACATATGGATGTCATAAAGTTGGGTTCTACACCCTATTTGGTCATAGGGATGCCATAGAGTTGGATGTATAGATGTTAAAAAGTTGGGTTATACACCCTATCAGGTTGTATAGAGGTCACAGAGTTTGATCATACAGCCTATTACGGTGTATAGATGTAAAAAAAAATCAGGATATATGGATGTCACAGAGCTGGGTCCTATTCCCTATCAGGATGTATAGATGTCATAAAGTTTAAGTCCTACACCTTATTAGATCATATGGATTTCATAGAGTTGGGTCTTACCCCCTCTTCGGTCATATGGATGTCATAGAGTTGGGTCCTACACCCCATTAGAACGTATGACTGTCACAGAGTTGGATCCTACACCCTATAAGGACAATGGATGGATGCCATGGTGTTGGGTCCTATACCCCATTGGGTGTATCTTTCTTTATTCAGGTCTATAAAATCCTATTAGAGAGTCTATTAGACTTCAGGGGAGAGGGCTACATGGCCATCTTTCCTACATGTGGTTGTTACCATCACTAAAATCACGGATCGAATGGCGTAGTCACGGGGAAGCCGTTGCCGCAGTCCATTTTTCGGACCGCGGCCAGGTTCCCATGCATGGCACCGTTCTATGCACCGGAACCGGCCGGTGCTCAAGCACTGGAGGTAGGCCGGGCCGCCCCCAGTGGGAGGGAATTCCCTCCCCTGTATGACGCGGCGCTGTTCGATCCGTGGGTTCAGCTTAAAGAGGATGTACCTGGTGGTACATCCTCTTTAAAGGCAAACCACTTTGCCTAAGCGGTGTGAGAGCTATTTTCAATAGGTGACCATGTAATACCATATTTGTCCTGCAGTGGCCGCTGCAATAGAAATTAGCTTTTTCTGACTGATCATCGGGGATCTCACCAATAGATCTGTCAGATCAGCTACGTAAACATATACCCCAGACTAATGTAACTGGACCCTATACAGTTTGGCAACTTAAATAAATGAGAGAAAATGCTGATCCTATTACTTTAAGGTTATAAATTATAATATTTGACAAGAGATTTCCTTTCACTGGGGAGGATGCCAGAGGCAGTATGGGGTAAGACCAAGGTATAGGGTAAGCTAATAGTGATTATTCGGTTTAGGTATGATCCTCTATATTACAGGAGCTGTATATACAGTCCGACCATTTGCCGTTATCTATAATATAAAATAACTGGACAGAGATTACGACTTTAGGACTTCAAAAGGCAGCGTTTATGGACGACATCAATCAAAGGCGTCCATATTCGGTAGCACATAGGTAAGTGAGACGACTGGGAGCAATCCAAACCAGATGTTGTGAACACGTGAAAGCAATATACAGGTGTAGCAGAGCCAAACGGGTCGGGTCTTAGTTTGAATTAATTTATAAAGCTGTTTTTTGATCTTTTTGTAAATAATAATATTATGGGGGACATTTATCAAGACTGGCCTACTCGTACACCAGTCTTAAATGACGTGCGTCCCCTTTTCCCCGTCCAGATTTACTAAGAGGCATGTACAGCCGGCTGGCCCTGCACTGGTGCATTGCACAGAAATATACACTTGTGTTCACATTGAAAATACCTAAAATAGAAGCTTTTCATCATTCTGTACTACCTATATTAATATGACATATTCCTATTACAGAGGGCAGGGTCCCTGATCTGATAGGACTAGCGAGGAGAGACCCTGAAAGATCACATCTTCACCATGTGTCCACCATACAAGCTTCAGGGTTTTACATGGCTGCTATTCTACATTGCTATAAAAACACTGCATAATATCTGGAGTCAGTTAAAAAAAAATAAAAAAAAGACTAACACAGCTCTGCTAATCATCATCACAAATAACAAACACAGCTCTGCTACATATGAAGTCATCTACACCAGGGATAGGAAACCTCCGGCCCATCAACTGTTGCAAAACTACCATTCCCATCATGCAAGGACAGCTAAAACATGATGGGAAATGTAGTTTTGCAGCGGCTGGAGGGCTGGAGGTTCCCCACTCCTGATCTGCACCGATAAAAAACACATCTAAAGTTATCAACAAAGATGATTAACCCAGCTCTGCTACATCTGCAGTCAGTCACAACCTTAGCGCCCCCTAAGGTGCCCATATGTGACTGCAGCCTCGCCTCCCTCTAAAATTACTCCCCCCGTTGGCGGCAGGGTCTCTTGGTAAGCAGCATGTTCTATATGAATTATATGTATTATTGATAAAGCATAACAATATCCACATTTCATGCTAGCAAAATAAAGCGCGCACACTGAGCTCTGCATTATTCATGACTCAGTGCCTGGTAAATGCTGGAAGATATTGGGAGATGCGGATACCAGTCTGCTTCTCTATCTCCGTATACAAGTATATTCATCCCAGTCAGCTAATCTGTATAGGCCCCCCTCACCGTGCTATATAGGTCCTGACCCCCAGTGCCATATCGTGTAGAAAACTGTGGTGGTTTATTCTGTATAAATCTTCAGACACAGCAAGGATAGATAGATAGATAGATAGATAGATAGATAGATAGATAGATAGATAGATAGATAGATAGATAATAAATAATATATAATAATATATAGATAATATGGGATGGATGGATGGATGGATAGGTATTCTTGTTATTCTTGCACCCCAGATGACGGTCAGGCCTGGATCCTCCATTACCAGATGCAGTATGATGGGATTTATTACACTGTCACAAGGTTGTAAAGTGAATCTTATTTATGGACCGATGTCATCTCCAAACCTCAGGACAATCATAACTATCATAGGGTTTATTGCAGACATTGTTACATTTCTTACCATGTGCTGAGTGTCTATTGTTCCACAACCAGGAATTGCTGTCACCTTCTAATATTGTCATATCTGTAAAGAACCTGCAGATTGTCATGTAGAGCTGTAATCCTGGGGTGTCCAGGGAGCTGTACAGTGTCAGTGGGCTAAAGGAAAGGGGGTAGGGTAATATATTCACACACTGCCCCCAATATCAGACCGCAGACCAGACCCCTAACTTCAGATTAGATGAGACCGAAAATACATATTTAGACCCTATACCAGACTAGGGACTTGTACTATATACCTCTATACCTACTATATACCTCTGTGCCCCAAACAGAAATAGCGCCTCTCTGTGCCCACATACAGAAGCGGTGCCCCTTGTGCCCACATATAGAAGCAAGGCCCCTCTTGCTGTCTCCTCATACAGAAATATTGCCTTATTGTGGCCTGTGAGTCTTGCACAATAATATGATCATATCCATCGCACAGGTTCATGTAAGGATAAAAATTTGTGTCCCGGTGGCTCATAGGTTCCAATCTGTGTAAGTGAATGGCAGCTGATAGCTCCCCGCTCTGCAAACGCAGTGAAGTGTGGGAGATCCAGGGCATTTGGCCTGCACCCCAGATGTCTAGAGCGAATGACGCCCCTACAATGAACACATAGTAGCGGTTTATGTAAAATGTAATGTTTGGCGTTCCACTTTAAGTCTACTCAATTTCTACAGTATCCAGATTCATAACTAAACTTTACTTTACCTGGGGCACATGTTCTGTTTGCTCTTTTGGCCCTGTATGTAAATACCTGGGATAACACCGTGTGACTTATTGATGCCTCTCTGGCACCTGGGACACAGGCACTGCCAGTCCTCTGCAGCTGCACCCTCCATGGCATCTAAGGTAAATGAGACACATCCATCATTGTGGCAGTGACTTGCCGGAGATGCATTATTTACCGGGTTTTGTTGCTACAGGTTAAAGAGATTATTTACTGATTAAAACCAGATACTGAAACACATTTTTTCAAATTATTTACTTATTTATTTTTGTACTTTATAAGGCCGGGTTCACACACAATATGACACCGGCCGTTCTGTGACACGGCTGCTATACGGCTGTGTCACAGAATGGCCAGTGTCAGTGAAGTTCATCCCGGATGAATGTCATCTCCTTGGAATTGGGATGCGGGCATATTGCGGTGTCCGGTTGATGATGCCTTGAGAAAGCGCCGGATAGGCGTGAAACGGTCGTAGGCCGGAAGGGAGCGTCCTCTTATTTTCCTGTACAGCGTGGTTATACTTCAATAAAGGTGAAATTTATATGTTGAGTGCCACTGAAGATTATGTCTACATGCACTGATATTCCTGTGTGCCTGCATTCCAATTCACCATAGACGACAATGTAAAGTGCGGCTGGAGTTGCACTTTACTTTCAATGAATAGCGGCCACACAAAACTGACATGTCCGGCCGGAGTGTATACAGAATGCCTAGAGGTGGCAGAAGAGAGCAGACTGGAAAGAATACACCACTTCCTGCAGGACATACAGCTGCTGGTAAGTATTGGAAGACGTTCACACAGAGCAAAAGGGGCGGATTACACAAGGAAATATTTCCGCAATCAACTGACACTGAATTCCGAGCAGAACGTAAGCTGAATCCCTGCGTATTCCGTTAGGAAAGTGTTCAGCTCGTAATCAGTTCTTGACAAATTCAGCGCGGAATACTCGAGGAATCCGCGCTGATTCCGCATGCATTCAGTGCCTAATCAGCCCTGAAATTCAGCGAGTATTCGGTGAGTAATAGAGGGAGGTGCCAACAACAATTTTGCTGACTTTGGAGACTAGACTATATGGTACCTGAATTTTCTAGAACAGATCACCTCAGAGCTGGCAGAGGAGAAGGAGCTGAGCTGAGAGAAGCTGAGCAGAAATGGCAAAATATTACCACTTTGCAATTGATGGAGATGCACTAATTTCAAAGGTATGTATGTGTTTTTTGGGAAACTTTTGCTGTGGTCATATGCTGTGTGCATGCTGACATTGTCATTTCTTTCTTGTGGGCCCCTGGTATCACCTCCTTTGGGTTGTCTTGGGATTTACCCCCCCTTTTTCCCCCCATTTCCACGCTGATTCAGCGCATAATTTCCGCTAGTATTACGCTTGTATTATGCACTGAATACGCACATATTCCACGCTGAAACAGAAAATCAGAGCCCCATTGGTTTGTATAGGCTTCCGCTAGTGGAAGAATGAACATGTTCATTCTTCTGGCGGAGAGCAGATTAGGGCTCGTTCACACAGAGCAAAAGCAGCTGAATTTCTGCGCTGAATCAGCGCTGAAACTTCAGCCGTTAAAATAGGTGCAGAGCTAATTTCCATTATGTTGAATGGAAATTCTGCTCTGCAGTTCACACTGTGGAATTTCCTCGCTGAAAGTTCCGCGGCTAATCCGCTCTCCGCCAGAAGAATGAACATGTTCATTCTTCCGCTAGCGGAAGCCTATACAAACCAATGGGGCTCTGATTTTCTGTTTCAGCGTGGAATACGGGCGGATTCAGCGTGTAATACAGACGTAATACAAGCGGAAATTACACCCTGAATCAGCGTGGAAATGGGGGGAAAAAGGGTGGGGAAATCCCAAGACAACCCAAAGGAGGTGATACCAGGGGCCCACAAGAAAGAAATGACAATGTCAGCATGCACACAGCATATGACCACAGCAAAAGTTTCCCCCAAAAAACATACATACATACAAACATACATACATACATACTGTACATACTTGTGAATCTCCATCAATTGTAAAGCGGTGATGTTTTGCCATTTCTGGTCAGCTTCTCTCTGGTCAGCTCAGCTCCTTCTCCTCTGCCAGCTCTGAGGTGATCTGTTCTAGAAAATTCAGGTACCATATAGTCTAGTCTCCAAAGTCTGCAAAATTGTTGTTGGCACCTCCCTCTATTACTCACCGAATACTCGCTGAATTTCAGCTCTGAATGCATGCGCAATCAGCGCGGATTTCTCGAGTATTCCACGCTGAAATACGCAGGGATTCCGCTTACATTCTGCTTAAATTCAGTGTCAGTTGATTTCAGGCGGGAATATTTCCTCGCGTAATCCGCCCCTTTTGCTCTGTGTGAACATGTTCATTCTTCAGCGCGGACAGAGCAGGAGCGCGCACCTCCCATAGACTCCCATTATGAGCGGGAGGCTAACGGCATTCCGCTGCGGACAATTCCGCCGCGGAATTCCGCTAGTTTTGCTCAGTGGGAACGGGGTCAAAGCCGTGGAACGTTCAGCGCGGAAATTCCACTGTGTGAACTGCAGAGCAGAATTTCCATTTAACACAATGGAAATTAGCTCTGCACCTTTTTTAACGGCTGAAATTTCAGCGCAGAAATTCAGCTGCTTTTGCTCTGTGTGAACGAGCCCTAAATAGAAAATATTTACAAATCTGTACTACTTTATGGCACCAGTAGATTTGAAAACAATCTCTCTAGTAGCCCTTTAAATAAAGGGGTTCCTGATCAGTGCCAATATGAGGGGCCTATTCTGATCTTGCACACCACTTAGGTCATAGGACACGTATCTCCATCGTATTTTTTCATTGTGACTATGTGATTAGTAGACATTTACCTGTTACTCAATTAAGTTGTCCCGCTCCTACTGAACATTATGTTGAAAAAATTACAAAAAATTTCTGTAAAAAATGTGTTTTTTTCCCCCACAGTCTGTAAAGTCTGGGTTCATTCCACATTGCTACAGTAACTGCTATCCCCTATTAGGATGTGAAGCCCCCCTCCTGAGAACAAATCCACTCAGCCAGTGGAGTGTGAATGCGGATGACACATGGCGTCTAAGGAGGTGACACATGCTCGTAAAGTGCCGCTCAAACCCTTCCCCTATTAAAGATACAGACGGCTTCAGTGGCTCATAAAGAATCTTCCTTTCCTCTTGGTTTTACAACACACAATGAACACAAAAGCTTGACGGAGACAACACACAAGGTGGCGCTCTGACTTCAACGGTACTAAAATTTTACTTGCTGGTCACTGTTGCTTGGTGGAGACCTTACGATCAAAGCCACCTATTAAACACTAGCGCAAACGGGAACTCCGGCATTTTTTTTCAACTGGTGTCAGAAAGTTATACAGGTTTGTAAATTTGTAAGTCAGCTGCTGTATGTCCTGCAGGAAGTGGTGTATTCTCTGCAGTCTGACACAGTGCTCTCTGCTGCCACCTCTGTCCATGTCAGAAACTGTCCAGAGCAGCAGCAAATCCTCATAGAAAACCTCTCTTGCTCTGGACAGAGGTGGCAGCAGAGAGCACTGTGTCAGACGGGAAAGAATTCACCACTTCCTGCAGGACATACAGCAGCTGATAAGTACTAGAAGACTGGAGATTTTCAAATAGAAGTAATTTAAAAATCTCTATAACTTTCTGACACCAGTTGTTTCGAAAAAAAAAAAAAATAAATAAAAATAATTAGCCGGAGTTTCCTTTTAAAACCAATATGCCGATATCAGGCTGGGTGCAACATGCAACTTAGGTTATTACACGGAGCGATTTTTAACAATTAACGACTAACGATAAACGATCGCAAACGAGATTGTTTATCGTTAACCTGAAATCGTTCACTATATTACACAGATTGATAGTCGTTAGATACGATAGTTATTACGATCGTTATTGCGATCGTTACTATGATCGTTTATTCCTTCTGATCTTAGGAAAACAATGGGCAATGTGCAATTACTCTGAACGATTAGTGAACAAATGCAGAACTTGAGCGAACGAACGTGGAATGCCAGCGAACGATTAACGATAATTTTAGGTTCAGATCTAAATCAACGATCAACGACATACGAACGATTTTTCGATCGTTGCCTGCAATTACACAGAACAATTATCATTTAAATTCGAACGATTTAACTATTTTTCGCACGATAATCGCCCCGTGTAATAGGGCCCTTAGGCCTAATCTCCAGCATTTTACCCACATTTCACCTACACTTCTATGGACAAAACCCACCAGCTTACACTCAGGTCTATGGGTGACTCTCTAGTCCCTAGTAGTTGTCTCCTTTAGGTTTGGGCCTAAGCCAAATTTTTGCTCTCTCAACCCTGCAGACTTCTCCCCTCCCGAGGCTCTGCCTATATTATATCTACACCAGTAAGCTTCAACCTCCGCTAGCTAAGACTTCCTCAGTCCAAAGAAGCCTTATAGGTTATAGGTAAACTCACTGTCCACTCCTGTGACTCTGCAAGCCTCGGTAGACAACCTTCAAGGTTTGTCTCAACATACTGGGTCCATCAGCGACACAACTTATCTGTTCTTTGCCGACTCCTGGTGACAGCCACTATATCCTCCAGCGTCCCATCACTACAGCACAGGCCACCCACTCATTTTTCCTTTCTTCCATTTTGGATATGCCCAGGACCATGCTCCTCCAACGAACAAAACGTAATGTCTTTGCATTACAATGCAAACCTCTCCACCAGCTTCAGGCCTCTACTGGGCACACCGCCCCGGGGCACCACCCCTGCTCCTGTCAGCTAAACCTCAAGCCATCCACACTGTGAAAGAAACCAATGAAGTCACCAAACATCATGGTCCTCAAGCCCCAACAACCCAATGTGGGTCACCCATGACTACATGGTTCTTTATGTTAAAGGGATACTCCAGCTAATTTTTTTTCTTCCCAATCATATGGTGTCAGAAAGTTAGATAGATTTGTAATCTACTTCTCTTTAAAAATGTTAATTACTTATCACCTGCCGTATGTCCTGGTGTATTCGTTCCAGTCTGACACAGTGCTCTCTGCTGCCACCTTTGTCCATGTCAGGAACTGTCCAGAGCAGGAGAAGTTTTTTTTTTATAAGGATTTGCTACTGCTTTGGAGAGTTCCTGACATGGGCAGAGACTGGAAAGAATACACCACTTGCTGCAGGACATCCAGCAGCTGATAAATACTGGAAGACTTCACATTTTTGAAGAAAAGTACATTACAAATCTATATACCTTTCTGTCACCAGTTGATTTGAAAGAAAAAACTTTTTTTTCCGGAGTACCCCTTTAATTCATCCCACTTCTCACTGAGTCTGGCAACCCTATTCCCTTCCTAGGTGTGGGTCGTAGACATGTGACCTACATCAATCAGTCATTTATGGTATACACGTCTGAGATGGAAATTCACCTTCAAGCATGCCCTAACAACTTGCAAACTCAGCTCTGCTACATTTGCGTACGATGTTCTTTTCCCTACAGCACAATAGAAAGCATGCTGGGCCAGAACAATACGAGGTTAACATTCCTGCTCTGTCACTATGCCTTTAAGCAAGAGCTGTACCTGCTTAAAGGATTCTTCTGCTGGGTTGTAACGTTCACGTTGTGCCAATGTTGACATTGCTATAGTTACCCTAGCCCCCTTTATATTCTCTTACAATACAGCCAGCAATCCTTGGCCGCCAGTCACTCCGAGCAGCTGGTTCTCAGTCTCTGCTCTACCTAGTCTTCCTGGCAGCGCCCCATAGCACCGCGCACAACCTGACCTCTGCAGGGAAGGATCTGTCGCCAGCCCCCATATTGCACAGGGGCTCCATCCAGTTACATAATAAAACTAAATCAAAATTTTCAGGGAAGTTATCAATGTTTGCACTGTGCCTGTCAAGTCGATTGATCAAATATGTACCGTCCGTCTCCGATTTCATGCGAACCAAATACTGTGTCATAGGCGTAAGCAATGCAAAGAGCAATCTGGTAAAGCAGGTATGGAAAATGCCCCCTGGGACATAATATCATCACAGAAGAAACTTCCCCGGTGGCTTTGGAGCAGCGCTCAGGGCATAGGGAGATGGTTAAACTGGTTAGTCAAAGCAGCACAGAGTATTTTAGCATATTTGCTACGTGCAAACCAGAGTCTTGGATATGGACAAGATGAAGAAGGAGAATTAGGCCTCAAGATTTGTATTCTGTTTCTATTTTCTGGTTGTCATTTTTTAAATTATTATTTTAGTACATTATTAGAGGCAGCCATCTTGCCTGAACTGTTTTAACAGTATTTAGTGAAATGCTTTATGTCGAACCTCATAGACTCAGACACTATAAACAATTTGTGGTGTCCTACCACGGGTGTTACTATTGTTTACACCCTCCAGAAAAGTCTGTACTTATTGTATAGAAATGGTGATGAAAGTAGTGATAAAGTTTTGCCACTAGATGTTGCTGTATTACATATGTTTGTTAGGATGCTGCACAGCTGAAGTGTGTAAAGGGTTATTGTTTATTTGTATGTCACATGGATCTGTGAGCCAATAGGAATCTGTACTTCTTCTCTCCTATCACCCCTCTCTTCAATTCTTTTGTTTTCACTCTTAACCCACTCACAGCGCACTTTAGATGCCCTGAGAAAGCAAGTCACATGGGTGGAGGAAGTGCATGAGTCTTTCGAGCTGGACATTGTAGAGGAAGGACGCAAGCTAGACAGCTCTCTACAGTGGTCCTCTCTGGGCCATGGCCCTCTGCCAGGTCCCTTACCCTGGTCAGTCTTAGCTAGAACCCCGTATGGGGAGGACGTCAGACAGGGCACAGCTAACATTTTTCTTTAGTAATACGGTTCAGGGAAGAAAAAGCGCTGCACCTCACACCTATGGCTGACACTAGTGCCTCTCGGCTGCATAAAAAAAAATCAGAATTTTGTGTATGAATTGATCAAGCCACACTGCCCCATGTACCATCGTGCAGGTATCTGATACACATAGGTCCCTACACTAAGTCCACACTGTGTCGGTCAGTGGCCACCACCCCCGCAGGCGTGCATGAGCAGGGAAGGGGGGCCATGGAACGGCCCTGCAACCCCCATGCCACAGGACCAGACCCAAAAATGCCCCTCCAAAAAACTCCCAGCCAGCACCGCCGGCGGAGGAAGCCGCCCCCCAAACAGCACAAGTCTGGATAAGGTATTGCGCTCACCATTGCTACTGCAGATAGAATGGGACAAACAGGAGGGATAAAAGCACATGCACTCAGGTGTCTCCTGCTAATTGCGGTCATGTGGGTCTTACCAGGAGGAGTGCAAAACACGAAGAAAAGAGAGAAACAAAATACGGTTCAGGGAAGAAAAAGAGCGCTGCACCTCACACCTATGGCTGACACTAGTGCCTCTCGGCTGCTGTGCTGGCTGGGAGTTTTTTTGGGGGGGGGCATTTTTGGGTCTGGTCCTGTGGCATGGGGGTTGCAGGGTTGTTCCATGGCCCCCCTTCCCTGCTCATGCACGCCTGCGGGGGTGGTGGCCACTGACCGACACAGTGTGGACTTAGTGTAGGGACCCATGTGTATCAGATACCTGCAAGATGGTACATGGGGCAGTGTGGCTTGATCAATTCATACACAAAATTCTGATGTTTTTTATGCAGCCGAGAGGCACTAGTGTCAGCCATAGGTGTGAGGTGCAGTGCTCTTTTTCTTCCCTGAACCGTATTCTGTTTCTTTCTTTTCTGAGTGTTTTTGCACTCCTCCTGGTAAGACCCACATGACCGCAATTAGCAGGAGACACCTGAGTGCATGTGCTTTTATCCCTCCTGTTTGTCCCATTCTATCTGCAGTAGCAATGGTGAGCGCAATACCTTATCCAGACTTGTGCTGTTTGGGGGCGGCTCCCTCCGCCAGCGGTGCTGGCTGGGAGTTTTTTGGGGGGGCAGTTTTGGGTCTGGTCCTGTGGCATGGGGGTTGCAGGGCCATTCCATGGCCCCCCTTTCCTGCTCATGCACGCCTGCGGGGGTGGTGGCCACTGACCGACAAAGTGTGGACTTAGTGTAGGGACCCATGTGTATCAGATACCTGCACGATGGTACATGGGGCAGTGTGGCTTGATCAATTCATACACAAAATTCGGATGTTTTTTTATGCAGCCGAGAGGCACTAGTGTCAGCCAGAGGTGTGAGGTGCAGCGCTCTTTTTCTTCCCTGAACCGTATTTTGTTTCTCTCTTTTCTCAGTGTTTTTGCACTCCTCCTGGTAAGACCCACATGACCGCAATTAGCAGGAGACACCTGAGTGCATGTGCTTTTATTCCTCCTGTTTGTCCCATTCTATCTGCAGTAGCAATGGTGAGCACAATATCTTATCCAGACTTGTGCTGTTTGGGGGCGGCTTCCTTTGCCGGCGGTGCTGGCTGGGAGTTTTTTGGGGGGGCATTTTTGGGTCTGGTCCTGTGGCATGGGGGTTGCAGGGCCGTTCCATGGCCCCCCTACCCTGCTCATGCACGCCTGCGGGGGTGGTGGCCACTGACCGACACAGTATGGACTTAGTGTAGGGACCCATGTGTATCAGATTCCTGCACGATGGTACATGGGGCAGTGTGGCTTGATCAATTGTGACCACATACACCCTTGATAACTGATTGGTCACTTGCCATATCCTAAGTGACCACTCTGTTCAGCGTACTAAAGCAATACAGAACAGCACTGGCACTTTATGTTTTTTTTATATATGCATTTATGCTGAATGAGTTGTATACAAGGCTTACTTTCATGCACATGCACTTTAATTTATCTACTGTTACCCTTGTCCCAGTAGTGGGGTCTCCCACCTCCTAGGTCTTGATTTTAATTGTTCTTTTCTTTTTTATGATGGAATAAATAAAGTTTTGTCTATTTGATATGAACTTGTAGTCAGTTGTGGTTATTATGCGGGATACACAGTACAATATAGGTGTTTCTTAATAAGTTGGGTACTGAGTATCATTTGCTTCATTTTTTTTGGGATATTTTGTTGTATTCTCCTAGGAATATAGGTGTTTTCTACACAAAACTATGCAGTGTTAAACCTCTTTCAAGAGAGGACAAGTCAGAGACAACCTCAACCTATGCCGTGGACTATGAGAGTTACAGAGCAGGACAGTACCCACAGACAGCAGTAAGCTAGGAACTGATCCGGATAGAGCAAAGTTGCAGTACGCCTAGGAGCTCTATCTCGCAGCGTTGTTGTCAGCAGGAACCCTCAGCCTTTTGCTCATCCCAGGTAACAAGGTCTGGGGCTTGTGTCACCCTCTAGTACAGGTCCCCCAAATCTAGTGTGCATAGGGGGTGTGAAGACTAACAAAAGGTCAATACACAGGCACAAGTGTTCTTCTTCTAAGTATTCTTCTACCTCATCCTTTAACATCCCGGCAGAGCACTGTACTACTTGGGTTAAGAGTCTCACGACATCCTCCCCTTTGCTACTCTGCTTCTTTGTATCACTCAGCACGCTACTCAGTCAGAACGAATACATTCCTATCGCAGACTCGGTTGCTGTATTGTCAAGTATTTATCTACAAGTGTTATCAATTGCTTTATCAAGAGAAGCAGCTTTTTACCTTTCTGTCTGCATTGTGGAGCTTGTGCCTAATTGCCGATATGCTAATACTTGGCTTAGGAGCATTATAGGCATCGCCCTTCTGCCCGTAGCAACCCCTAGGCCAGACCAGCCCACCCCCTCCTGTCCCACCCACTATGCATATTCATATATGCATAGTAA
The DNA here is from genome assembly GCF_027789765.1 of Dendropsophus ebraccatus. NCBI lineage: Eukaryota > Metazoa > Chordata > Amphibia > Anura > Hylidae > Dendropsophus > Dendropsophus ebraccatus. The sequence continues at coordinate 166,790,511 of NC_091456.1, read as the reverse complement.
AGCCTCTAGTTACTGCGCAGGCGTAGGGAAGATTTGCCGCCGGGATTTACTGCTTCCCGAGCATATGTGATTCCCTGAAAAATCAGGGAAAATGAAAGAAAAATATAACTAACAATTTCACCACGATACATTCCCTTAAGATATAGAAACCGTCTCCAGGACATCATGTGCTCGGCTGCTTCTGTATAGAAGATGGCTACATGTGCTCACAATCACTGGCTGTTCTGTTTTCTTGTAAGGCGTTACGCGTCTCTGCCAAGATATAATAGAGTAAGCCTCAAAGGAGCAGCATTCAAGATCAGACCTGTCAGCTGTTCAGTGCTGAGCGCTCCCCGGAGATCAGATGTGGTGCAAAAATATCAGATGGTGCAAATAGTTTCATACCATAGCAGAACAGCGGCACACTATAGATGCATAGGCTTCAATAGATGACATGATGCAACTATATAAGCTGATCAGCTAATATACACCAATGAGCTGAGCCTGAAGCAGACAGCTCCGTACACTGTGTAGTGGTCATTCTGGGTTATTACAGCCCCTATTCACTTCAATGAGAGCAAACAGAGCTAAGCTGCAGTAACCCAGTGTAGTGACCTGGTATGCACCCTTAAATTCTATTGCACCTGAGTAAGGTAACTCACTTGGGTTCACACAGATGGGGATGAAGTATTTACAGTAGTTAGTGTTTTCCCACTAGGTGCTGCTCTGCATTCATTGTTCTTTGTAAAGCACGGCTAAAGGAGACTTAGGGCGGGTTCACACTACGGAATTCTTGCGGACAATGTCCGCGGAATTCCGTCAGCTGTCCGCCCGCACATCTGGGCGCCTTTCCGCCGTCCCCATAGACACCATTCTATGGGCTGGCGTATTCCGCTAGAAGTGTCATGTCACTTCTTTTAGCGGATCGCGGAATACGCCGGCCCATAGAATGGTGTCTATTGAGCCAGCGGAAAATCGCGTGCTTGTGCAGGCGGACAGCTGAGGGAATTCCGAGGACATTTTCCGTGAGAATTCCTCAGTCTGAACCCACCCTTATAGGTTAACTGATCACCTTGTCCATGCCAGGAACCTCTCTAAAACGTGCAGGGCAGTGACTGCAGAAGCCCCAGGGATGGAGGATCCTGTTTTCCACATATGGTCCAAGGTGGGCTGTTGCAGAACTGGGATCTTCTTCCAGGACTCCTCTTTGCTCTCTCTCTCTGCTCTCAATGACCTTTGAGACCCTTTTGGCCCACAGGGGAGCAGGGGAATCCCCCGGTGGGCCGTACCCCTTGGTGGGCCCCTGGCAGGAGGTGGGCCTCCCTGTCTGACTCTTTCTACTAGAGAATAAAAACATATTCTATGCTATACAAGCATAGACAAATATATGTCTTCTTGACCTAACAGCATCTAATAGTGTCAGCAGTTTGGAACGCGAATTACAGCTGACAGAAGTCTTGTAACAAATAACAGGCAGGCAGGGGAGTGTGGGAAGATAATAAAAAACTATACTCACCAGTCCCTGTGCCCCTGCACTGCTCTCTCTCCCACAGCCGCTGAAAGTCATTTTCAGTAATTTTCAACCAGATTCAGTTAGTGATTGGCTGAGTGAGCGAACCATCAGCCGAGTAAGTGATGTTGCAGCTGGAGGAGCTGGAGGAGGCCGGTGGCTATTGGATATCATTAAGGGAGATCTTCGGGGGCACAGGGACAGGTAACTATATTTTCTTTATTATGTTCCTGCACCCCCCTACCTACCTGAGATTTTTTATTTTAATGGGACTTCTCCTTTAAAGAAACCTAAGTGGCACATTATGCTGTTTGCATAGACTGACTGACAAGTTACTAGCAGTGCTAGTGGGCCCCAAGAATCAAATTCCCAGGTGGGCCCAAGGTACCCCAGTCTGGCTGGGCCAGTGCTTCTAAAATCTATAGGATAGGGGATAACAAGCTAAAAAATTTTTCTTTCAAATCAACGTCCCAGAGGAGCAATCTCCCCACTAGACACCAGGGATGACGCTGCAAACGGTAATCGGATGCAGCTGTCAACTTTGACAGCTGCATCCGATTACTGTATTAGCGGGCACGGCGATCGGACCTTGCCCGCTAATACCTGCGGTCCCGAGCTACAAGCGGTCTGCAGTCGTTAAGGGGTTAAACAACCTGACAACCCCTTTCGTACAGTCATTTCCATTTTCAAGTGATCAACTTATTGGGTGATCACTGATTTCCTATGACATGCCACCCATACTGTCTTTACTCTGGAGGATTTCCAGGTAGGGATCCCCTCCTTCTCTATTCAGTTCAGCAGCTTTATGTATAATACTCTTTGGCCATCCTTCCACATACAGTTACATCAGATAGTCAGCCGTCTCCTTCATGTAAACAAATCCGCCATATATAACTGTATACCAGTGGATTCTAAACTGAGTGACCGGAAATGCTGGGAATTGTAGTGTATAGAAATGTCTGTGAACCACAAGTGTCCCTCCAAAAAGATGGGAGATATGGAGGAAGGGCTGACTGCAAAGTATTATGGGAAAGCTTGATGTCATGTGTTTTTAGTCATCATCATCATCTTAATCATAAACTTTACAGCAATGGAGCAGCTATATCATACTGCCAGAGACAAAACAGTCTAATTCGCCCATAACAACCAATCACAGCTCACCTTTCATATCTTAACAAGCTCTTATAAAATTAAAGCTGAGCTTTGATTGGTGGCTATGGGCAAGTCAGACTGTCTAAGTTGCACATGGCAACCAATCACAGTTCAGCTTTTATTTTGCCAGAGTAATTTGAGAAAGCTGGGCTGTGATTGGTTGCTATGGGCCACATCAAACTATATTATTTAGTGTTCTTAGTGCGGCCTAACCATAAACTGTTTGCTTGGTCACAAGTGTATTTAGTGACCTCTGCAGTAAAGTGCATTGCCAGTCATTAATGGGTTAATGCTTCAGATGTGTTTACCTGCAGTAACCATGGCAACCGTGCACTGTGATGACAAGCGCTTATGTCATAATAAAGATTCCATAAAGCCATGCACCGCGCCCTGATCAGTGCCATCTTGGATGCGCCAGAGGACCTTGAGCTTGACTTTACTGCCCCCTACCCATGATGTAATTTGGAGGTTCTAGCAGAGGAAAAGGGGTGGTCTGCTTTAGACTATGCCTTCATCGAGTCTACACCTAGAAGAGATACATCCCCCTAGCCATCAATAAGGTGACATATTTCAGCCAGATCTCTCTCAGATCCACTATATTATATTTATAGTATGATATTACCCTCTAAGCCCAGAGGAGGGGCAACTCTCCAGCCATGGCTCCCTCGAGGTTTCTCCCACAGGGGTTTTTTCCTCGCCTGAGTGCTGGAGAGTGACTCTTCGTGAGTCGGGGGTCTGCCATTTTTAGTGTTATGTAATTTTAAATAAAATTGGCACCCTTTGACACCTGATTACAATGTGTTGTGTCTTTATTTTGTGTTTTTGGTTGAACTTCTTAATCTTGGGAGTTGGATAGAGCTGGACATCTGCCTGTTACACAGATCTATCACCTGCACAATAAGCGCAAGTTGGATGGAGCATGTATGTGCGTATCCCTGGATTAAAGGGGCACACGCATGGTTTATACCTATATCTGCAAGGCTGCAAGGTCAAAAGGTAGTACATTATTGCAACATGGACACCACTATAAATATACATCATAGTGTATATACACAACCCAGTGGCTCTTTTGTGTATGGGCAGCATCAGGGGCAAGGTAAAGTATTGCACCCCCACACACATACATCCAGGTGTGGCCTTGGTAGCTTCCCCCTTCAAAATCCAGAGGATACACAATGGAAAGTGCAGCTCTGGCCACACTCTGCATTGTGTGCTATGGTGAATTGGGATGGGGGCGCACACGGATTTCACAGCATATTTTATGTAAAAAATTGGTGAAAAAATGTAGGTGACAAAATGCAAGAGCTATGGCCTTTTAAACATGAGGAGGGCTTGGTCCTTAAGGGGTTAAGGAAGCGCTACGAGGGCACGAGGACGGGTATGTATACCTTCGTTATTATATTCCCACACCCCCTGCCTACCTGAGATTTGTTAGTTTCATGGGACTTCTCCTTTCAAGATACTTATGTGGCACATTATGCTGCTTGCATAGAGTGAGTGACAAGTTACTAGCAGTGAGCTAGCATCGCTAGCATGCTAGCTCACTAGCATCGGACTAGAGGATCCTCCGGTCAGCCCCCAGCTCAGAACTTGCAGTAACACTGACTGACATGTCATTTCTCACTGGTTCTTTATTGGTGGGCCCCAGGATAATTTCCTCTGGCAGGCCCCAGGTATCTTAGTCCAACACTGGTCACATACACGGTGCTGTGCAAAGTCGCTATAGTAATGTGAAAAGAATGATGCTGGTTATATCTGGTATAAGTAGTGTGGGCCCCAAGAATTAAATTTCCTTGTGGGCCCAAGGTACCCCAGTCCAACACTGCTTGGGACCCAGAGATCATGAGGTCATGAGAATATTGATGAAGTCAAACACTCTTTGAGTGGAAATAAAGGGGTACTCCAGCAAAAAAATTTCCAGTATTTATCAGCTGCTGTACGTCCTGCAGGAAGTGGTGCATTCTTTCCAGTCTGATACAGGGCTTTCTGCTGCCACCTCTGTCCATGTCAGGAACTGTCCACAGCAGCAGCAAATCTACATAAAAACCTCTCCTGCTCTGGGCAGTTCCTGACAAGGACAGAGGTGGCAGCAGAGAGCACTGTGTCAGACTGGAAAGAATACACCACTTCCTGCAGGACATATAGTAGCTGATAAGTACTTTTTAAAAAAAGAAGTAAATTAAAGCTATATATCTATATAAATTTCTAAAACTAGTTACATAGGTACATAGTTAATACGGTTGAAAAAAGACACATGTCCATCAAGTTCAACCAAGGTGGGGATGGATACAGGGAAGGGGGAGGGGTGATATAAATGCATATGTATAGAACCTATTATTTTGGTCTAAGAACTTGTCTAGCCCTGTTTTGAAGCCCTCTACTGTTGTTGCTGTGACCAGATCCTGTGGTAGACTGTTCCACAGATTCACAGTTCTCATGGTAAAGAAGGCTTGTCGCCTCCGGAGATTGAACCTTTTTTTCTCCAGGCGGAGGCAGTGCCCTCTTGTCCTTTGAGGGGGTTTTACCTGGAACATCTTTTCCCCATATCTCTTGTAGGGGCCATTTATATATTTAAATAAATTAATCATATCTCCCCTTAAACTTCTCTTCTCCAGACTAAACAAATGTAATTCTTTTAATCTCTCCTCATAACTAAGATGCTCCATTCCCCTTATTAGTTTAGTTGCCCGTCTTTGTACCCTCTCCAGCTCTAGAACGTCCTTTTTATGAATCGGGTTCCAAAACTGGACGGCATACTCCAGATGAGGCCGCACCAAGGCTTTATAAAGCGGTAATATTATATCCCTGTCCCGAGAGTCCATGCCTGTTTTAATGCATGACAATATCCTACTGGCCTTAGAAGCAGCTGACTGACATTGTGTGCTATTCTGTAGTCTATTATCTACAAGTACACCCAGATCCTTCTCCATCAGCGACTCTCCCAGAGTAACTCCCCCCAGGACATATGATGCATGCGGGTTATTAGTACCCAGGTGCATAACTTTACATTTATCCACATTGAACCTCATTTGCCAAGTGGACGCCCAAACACTCAGTGTGTCTAAGTCATCCTGTAACATCTGCACATCCTCCATAGACTGTACTGTACTACAAAGCTTGGTGTCATCTGCAAAGATAGAAACATTGCTGTTAATTCCATTCTCAATATCATTAATAAACAAGTTAAACAGAAGAGGGCCCAGTACTGACCCTTGGGGTACACCACTTATTACCGGGGACCATTCGGAGTAGGAATCATTGACCACCAATCTCTGGCTACGATTATTAAGCCAGTTTTCAATTCAGTTACACATTAAACTTTCCAAACCGATAGACTTTAACTTACCCATCAGACATCCATGAGGAACTGTGTCAAACGCTTTAGCAAAATCCAGGTACACTATATCCACAGCCGCACCGCCATCCAGGCTTCTACTTACCTCTTCATAGAAACATATTAGGTTGGTTTGACAGCTTCTGTCCTTAGTAAATCCATGCTGCTTATCACTTATAATACTACCAGCCACTACATATTCCTGGATGTAGTCCCTTATAAGCCCCTCAAATAGTTTCCCCACAATGGACGTTAAGCTTACAGGTCTATAGTTACCTGGGGAAGCTCGAGAGCCCTTTTTGAAAATCGGCATTACATTTGCCTTACGCCAGTCCCTCGACACAATACCAGTCAGCAAAGAATCACTGAATATTTCATACAAGGGTAGAGAAATTACAGAACTGAGTTCCCTAAGAACTCTGGGGTGTAATCCATCAGGCCCTGGAGCTTTGGTTACATTGAGTTTATTTAATTTATCTTGGACCATATCTATAGTAAACCAGTTCAGTACATTACATGTGTTAGCAGCACTGGCCCTACCCACCTCAGTACTGGCCCCACCCACCACAGCTCCATCCTCTTTTGTATATACAGAACTGAAGAACCCATTAAGTAACTCAGCTTTATCCTGATCCCCAGTTATTAACTCCCTGTCACCATTATTTAGGGGTCCTACATGCTCTGACCTTGGTTTTTTTGCATTAATATATTTGAAGAATTTTTGGGGGTTTCTTTTGCTATCTATAGCTACCTGTCTTTCATTGTGAATTTTTGCTGCTTTTATTACATTTGAAAGATTTTTTTTGCTGGAGTACCCCTTTAAGAAGTAAAAAGAAAGAAAATAAGGAGACCCAGAGGGAAGCTGCGAAAGAAACTGCATTGTGTCCCATTGCATATTCACCCATTAGAATAGAAAAAGGTTTGGGGGTCTTCATTTTACTGCTAGAAGCTCCTGACAAATAACCTCTTCCATAATTGATCCAGCAGGACGATATTTCATCCTATAGGGATTACTCCAAGAGAGAAAACCATTCATCTCTGTAATCTCAATGCCCCAAATATGAACCAGATTCAGTTTCTTTCCAGGATCGTATCCAAATGATCCCATCTCCCACCCACTGGCTCAATTCTAGGGGGCAATATAACCGGGGCAGACTTTTCTTGCTTAATAAACTCCTTGACTCTGCCCAACTGTCAATGTCTAGAAAATTGTGTAAATTCATCAGGAAATCTGCACTAAGTGAGTAGCACCCACCGTACAGGTAAGCAAATATCCCCCACACCCTAAAAGACAAGTACAATTATCACTTTTTTGGGAATATCCCAAACATTACCGTTGTTTCAATGAATAACCCTGCAAGTCATGACACGTGATGTTAGTGCTGCTGTCATAGTTAATACTGAGCCCCTGAATGTCCCCGTCATGGTGCACAGATATTCCTCACTCTCTTCTTTCCAGGGGGCAGTAGTGCACACAAGACTTCCTTTCTTTTACTTCTCTAGTCAATCACAGCACATACCCCTCTCTGCTATACCATGCCAAAGTGCAGTGACCCAGGGAGTGCTACATAGAACTTGCAAGGGCAGGTGTTGACCACTGCTGCATTTGTCAAGGGTCTCGGAGTGGTATATAGGTTTCAACACACGCCCATCAGAGAATAGTGTGGGTGCAGGTGTAGTGCAGGGGAAACACCGAGTCCAGCATTAACTTAAACAAGTTGGAACTTTTACTGAGGTCACAGTACACGGTAATAACAGTTCCTGTTATAATCAAGGTGCAGTAGAGTTAGCTTGAGAGTTGTCTGGCTCAGAATCCTTTTATACTTGTAATACTTAAAATCACTGCTTCTTAGCAGGTACACTGAAGATACTTCAGACAAATAACTGCCTTTTTAGCAGGTACACTTGAGGTAAACCACTGGACAATCACTGCTGCAAGCAGGTATATTGAGCTTAGAGGGTTTTAAGCAAAGTCTCTTTTGTTACTTGAATAGACTTTGTACTTTAGGCTTTACTTGAGACTAGGTGACAGTGGGCTACCTTAAAGGGGACTTATCCAGACAAACAAAGTCCTCTGCTATATGGGGCTCTAACCACTTTGTGTCAGTGACAATATACTTGACAGAAATACCTGTATCCACGGCTATGAAGATCCGCCTATTGCTGGTCAAGAGCACTGAGTGACACTAGGAACACAGGTCAGATTGAAGGAGGAGCCAGCTGTTGGAGTTCTCCTTTAGGTCAAGGCAGGTTTGCAGCAGAGTCCCTCGGCTTTAGTTGCTCTTTCCAAACTGCTGTACACTTTTTCCAGGGCTTGGAGAAGAGAAGAAACGATAGTGCCACAGCATGGATAGGCCTTGATCCCTATTAATAGTAGCATCACCTCAGGTTTACTAGTCCAGCATGGCTAGCATGGAGACACTTGAGGTAAAACAAATAAGGAACAGCATACACTGCACTCTCTGGCTGAACTGAACTTTTGGTCTGCTCCACATGTATATATAGACTGCAGGGGGCTTGCTGATAGGTGGTGAGGGCACAGTGTGATGTCCCACCACGGGTGTTGCTTGTTCTTACACCTCTCGCAAAAGCCTGTACTTTAAAGTGTCATTGTTGGTGAGGTATTACTTAAGTTTGCCACTAGATGTCGCTAATATATGTATTGTATACCTAAGTATTGCACAAGAGGGTTATTGTTTTTTGATCTGTGCACCAATGAGAGCTCTTTCGCTTTCTACCTATCTCTATCCTTCTCTTTTCTTTGCACTCTCTTCTCACAGCACACATTACTGATGCTGTAGGAAGTTGTCACACGGGGAGAGGAAGTGTAGCCACACTTTAGTGAGTCTTACTTTGGATTCTGTAGAGGACAGACGCACACAGGAATGCTCTCCTACAGCAGTTAAGCTGGGCCCTGCCTGGTCCCCTGTTACGGGACTCACACAACTATTCCAGTGTAGTCCAGTCTAAGGAGTGATAGTGGACGGACGCACATGGGAACAGACACCCGTTTCTTGAAAGCAGCACTTTTACATACTATACAGTGCTGAACGCACACTTAGAGAGTACAAGTCAGGGATCATTCCAGCCCACGCCGTGAATAAGTTTAAAAGTGCAGGAGAGTATCTGAAGAAATAGGAACTGATCCGGATAGAGCAAAGTTGCTAGAAGCCTATGTACTCTATCTCGCAGCACAGGTGTCACCAGGAATTCTTGGTCTAGGTCTGGGTCTTGTGTCACCTTCTAGGACGGGTCGCCCAACATTGGTGGGCAATAGGTGGTGCAAAAACCAAAGAGTCAAAGTCACAAGTATTCTCTCTACTCTCAAGTATTCTACTTATTCTACTATTCTACTATTCTAGTTCCGGCAGAGCACAGTACTACTTTGGGTTGGGAATCTCTGGACATCCTCCTCTCTACTTCTCTGAACTTCTCCTATCTCTCAGCACGCAACTCAGTCAGCACAGATCCTGTCAGTAAGGTCTAAAGTAACTTATGAAGCTGAAGCTTACTGTGTATCACTGTATCAAGTATTCGGGCAGTAAAGAAGAGTTTATTTATTTTAACTTGCCTCTGTGATTCTTATCCCAGCACCTACACAGCCATTCCATCCTCCTTGGGTCATCCCCCCTTTCTGTGGTTGGCGGTACCAATAGTCCAGGTGGGTCACAACTCCACCCAAGGGACCCCCAAACAGCCCGGCAGGTTACTGACCACAGGGGAAAGGGTATAGCCAGCCTCACCAAAATAAAAGCAGGTGTGCCACCATACCTGTGTGCCCCAACCGGCACTGGTGTCACGACACCTGGGCTATATCCCCACCAACCACTACTGCAGTGGAGTCACACTTCACCATCTGGCAAATGACTGGTCATCTACCACACCGTTGGAGCACCACAATAGGAAGACTACGTATCTGACAGGTTTGTTTTAGAGGGACAATTGTGAGGTATCCTTGACAGGGATTGCCTAACTAGCCAACTCTCAGCTGGTGGCAATACAGAAGAAAATACATGACTTTGGTCACATACACATTTAACCCTTTATATCAATAGTGTCAGACAATAGTGCAAGATACTGTAAGACATCTAGTGGTGGGAGTGCAGTACTACCCCTTGAGCCCAGAATAAACCTGAATATATACTTTTTAGTGCCAACCTACATAAGATAACAGAACAGCAATGGCACATCTGTTTTGGGACACTGCAAGAGCACGTAGGCTGGCACTGTACTGGGTTGCTGATATACACAATATATTGCTATAGATGGTATGTGGGGGGAGGGGGTTACTGATGCACTGTGTGAGCAGAAATTAAGCAAATGCTTTTGCTGAGACCTTCAAGGGAGAGGAAAGGTTGCAATTAAATTGTAGTACCATGGACATACAGTTACACAAGGGACAGCTGTCCTGAGCTTTGTGGGTTGTCAGAAATTCGAGGAAAGCCTTGATTTGCCTTTCAGGAAGTGTGGATCATCTGGATCAGATAGGTTGCAGACCAGGTTTTCTCAGGCTCTCTCTCTTTCTTGTACACAGCACTTGTTAAGCCCCTCCCCCATTTTCATGCAATTTGTCCTGCTCTAGCTGTAACTGGAGACAGATTTCCCCTGAAAACGGGTGTTGCTATTGGTTACACCCTTCGTAAAAGCCTGTACTTATGTAAGTGGTGATGTAGTAGTAGCAGAGTTTCGCCACTAGATGTTGTTGTTATAGGTATGTATGTTCAGATTTTACACAAAGAATGAAAGGGTTATTGTTTTGTTTATGTACCACGTAGATCTGTACACCAATGAGAGTTCTTTCCCTCTTCTAACCTATCATCTTTCTCTATACTTCTTTGCACGCACACCTCACTCACAGGACAGTTTACACATGCTGTAGGAAGGAAGTCGTATGAGTAGAGGAAGTGTGGTGTGTCTTTTGCCTTAAAGAGGATGTACCACCAGGTACATCCTCTTTAACCTAAACCCACTGATCGAACGGCGCCAGCACGGGGAAGCCGGTGCTACGGTCCATTTTTCGGACCGAGGCCCGGTTCCCATGCACGGCGCTGTTCTATGCACCGGAACCGGACGGTGCTCAAGCCCCCAGTGGAAGGGAATTCCCTCCCCTGTATGATGCGGCTCCATTCATTCTAAGGGAGCCGTGTCATACAGGGGAGGGAATTCCCTCCCACTGGGGGCGGCCCAGCCCGCTTCCAGTGCTTGAGCACCGGCCAGAAAGATCCAGCCATACGCAGTGTGAACATAGCCTTAAACCGTCAGGGATCACCCCAACCCACGCCGTGGACCAGAGGAACACAGTGCAGGACAGTATCCACACAAAGTAAAGGAACTGATCCGGATAGAGCAAAGATGCTAGAAGCCTATGCGCTCTATCTTGCAGCGCGGGTGTCATCAGAGAACTCTGACCACTCTGCTCATCCCAGGTTACAAGGTCTGGGGCTTGTGTCACCCTCTAGGACGAGTCACCCGACACTGGTGGGCAATAGGTAGTGCAAAGACCAAAGAGTCAAAACACAGGAAAAAGTATTCTCTCTACTTTTAAGTATTCTACTTATTCTACCTCTGAAGTTCCGGCAGAGCACAGTAATACATTGGGTTGGGACTCTCTCGACATCCTCCTCTCTACTCTCCTGAACTTTCTACCTTTCCACACGCAACCCAGCCAGCTCGGCTTTATCCTCTGCTCTACTCTCAGTACAGATCTAGCCTATCAAGTATAAAGTACCATATCAAAGCAAAGCTGTATTATCTGCTTACTGTATCAAGTATCTTCGAAGTAAACAAGATTGTTCTGGTTCTTCACTAAGCACCGACACAGTAATCACACTTCCTTGGGTCATCTCCCCTTTCTGTGGGTGGCAGTGCCAATAGTCCGGGTGGGTCACTACTTCACTCCAGACCACCGTAATAATTGCCCAAGGGTCCCCGCAACAACCCGGCAGGTTACTGTCCACAGGGGAAAAAGGTATAGTCGCCTATTAAAATAAAAGCAGGTGTGCCATCCCAACCGACATTGGTATCATGACACAACACCAACGGGCAAGGCTATATCATGGACAACAACCACAGAAGTGGTGTCACAACTAACCATCTGGCAAGTGACCGGCCGTGCCTCCACACTGGAGGTCATCACACAGGCAGTGGACAGCAGACTGCAGAGAAGTGAGACATCTAGAGGCTTTAGGTTGTTTTTTAAGGGTAAGGCCCTATTCACACATACACAATTGCCACACTCCTACACTGAGATTAGGCCTAGAGATTGGATCTGGGTCTTCTTGACCCAGAAGACTTGTTTACGGAGACGAATTAAGAAATCCTCCGATCTCCTCTGTCCTATTAAATAGTAAATTATCTTACCCCTCCTTTATTTTATGGGACACCTGCAAGGCTGAAAAGTTGAAGTAGAAGGAGTCACTTTACACCACTCTCCGCCCACTGGAGATGAAGATGTTCTCCCAACCACGAATAACCTTAGATGTTTAGCGGTGGTAGGGGCATGCCTCTAGGACCTTACTTTATTCTAGGGAACATGACAATGGATGAAAAAATAAAGCACAAATCCTTCTTGGGCAAAGTTGTGGGAGAGGACTAAAAACCCTTTAGCCTGTGCCCTTAGGGGAGGAGATGGCGCTCTCGTATGTGAGCCAACAACTATGACAAATCTCTTTTATGAATTTTTGTCTAAACCACATTGGCTACCTTCTGGTCCTCAAGCAGATGAAGCAGAACGACTTCATTTCTGGAAACTCACTCTCCGTGTTTCTTGCCGGATGAAGCCGTCTCCTCTTCTAATACTCCTTTTGGAGCAGAGGAGCTGGCACAAGCAATTTAGGAATTACCCTCTGGCACAGTCACTGGACCAGACGGTGTTCTTACCTATACTACAAAACCCATGTTTTTTCATTAGCTCCTTCTTTCCTTTTTTAACTCTTTTTTAGATGGATCACTCATTACTCCATTTTTATACCCAGCCCTATTAAACAGATCGATAATCGGCTGAATATGGGCTGATTTGGCCGATTATCGCTCAGTGTGATAGCGACAATGATCAGCCGTTGAAACGATCATCAGCTGATCGTTTCTTTAGGCCCGTCTAATAGTACCCATACCAGTGTGTGCAGCACGGACAGCAGCTAGATGGGTCTTGAGTGACTTATTAGGGCCCTGATAGGTATCACAGGTATCTGGATCCATGTTGCCTGCATCCCACAGCTGCTAGAGGGTCCATAGAGCCAACACGCCAATCCAGGGGGTCCCACAGATTGTTTATTCTGGGGAATTAGGGATCAGGGTAGTATTGGGAAGTATTAGTCATGCTCTTCTAACCGATGTTATACATTTCTAGCCGTGTGACATGTCACATTGTCTTTCTGGAAAATACCACCTCCTGCAGTCGGGACAATCAGCATGTATGGATGGTTATGATATGTAGGTGATACCCAGATGGACTGAGAGCACCTCCACAGTTTAACTGTAAAAGAAAAGGAGTAAAACATTAGAAAAGCCATGAAAACATGGACTGACATATAGAATAAAGATACCCTAGAAACATAGAAGATAGTTGGCAGAAAAAGACCACTGGGTCCATCTAAACCTGCGCTTTTAGCATTTCCCTTCTTATTATCTTAGGATACATATATGCTTATACAAGGCAGGTTTAAATTCTGTTATTGTAGATTTACCAACCACATCTGCTGGAAGTTTGTTTCAAGTATCTACCATACCTCCCAACCGTCCCGGATTCCGCGGGACAGTCCCGTTTTCCGGGTGCTGTCCCGCGGTCCCGGAACGGCACCCAGTGTCCCGCATTATATGTGACCCCACCAAAAAAACAATAAACCAGTAACTCACCTGTCCCAGCAGCTCCTCTCCCGGCAGAGCGCACACTCCCGTCATCCTCCGGGGCGGGCAGCGGGGTATAGAGACACTGACTGTACCGGAAGTGACCTGCAGCCTCTGTCATGAATTACTTCCGGTACAGTCAGTTGCTTTGTACCCCGCTGCCCGCCCCGGAGGATGATGGGAGTGCGCGCTCTGCTGGGAGAGGAGCTGCTGGGACCGGCGGACAGGTGAGTTACTGGTTTATTGTTTTACTGGTCGGGCCACACAAATGGGGGGATTGGCTACTATGTGGGGCGCTATATGGGGGCATTGGCTACTATGTGGGGCGCTATATATGGGGGATTGGCTACTATATGGGGGGATTGGCTACTATGTGGGCGCTATATGGGGGATTGGCTACTATGTGGGCGCTATATGGGGGATTGGCTACTATGTGGGGCACTATATGGGGGCATTGGCTACTATGTGGGCGCTATATGGGGGATTGGCTACTATGTGGGGCACTATATGGGGGCATTGGCTACTATGTGGGGCACTATATGGGGGCATTAGATACTATATGGGCACTATATGGGGGATTGGCTACTATGTGGGGCACTGTATGGGGGCATTAGATACTATATGGGCACTATATGGGGGATTGGATACTATGTGGGGCATTGGCTACTATGTGGGCACTATATGGGGCATTGGCTACTATGTGGGGCACTATATGGGGGATTGGCTACTATGTGAAGCACTATATGGGGGCATTAGATACTATATGGGCACTATATGGGGGATTGGATACTATGTGGGGCATTGGCTACTATGTGGGCACTATATGGGGCATTGGCTACTATGTGGGGCACTATATGGGGGATTGGCTACTATGTGGGGCACTATATGGGGGGATTGGCTATGTGGGGCACTATATGGGGATTGGCTACTATGTGGGGCACTATATGGGGGGATTGGCTACTATGTGGGGCACTATATGGGGATTGGCTACTATGTGGGGCACTATATGGGGATTGGCTACTATGTGGGGCACTATATGGGGATTGGCTACTATGTGGGGCACTATATGGGGATTGGCTACTATGTGGGGCACTTTATGGGGGGATTGGCTACTATGTGGGGCACTATATGGGGGGATTGGATACTATGTGGGGCACTATATGGGGGGATTGGCTACTTTGTGGGGCACTATATGGGGGATTGGCTACTATGTGGGCACTATATGGGGGGATTGGATACTATGTGGGGCACTATATGGGGGGATTGGCTATTATGTGGGGCACTATATGGGGGGATTGGCTACTATGTGGGGACTATATGGGTCATTGGCTACTATGTGGGGCACTCTATGGGGGATTGGCTACTATGTGGGGCACTATATGGGGATTGGCTACTTTGTGGGGCACTATATGGGGGATTGGCTACTATGTGGGGCATATATGGGGGCATTGGCTACTATGTGGGCACTATATGGGGCATTGGCTACTATGTGGGGCACTCTATGAGGGATTGGCTACTATGTGGGGCACTATATGGTGATTGGCTACTATGTGGGGCAATATATGGGGGGATTGGATACTATGTGGGGCACTGTATGGGGATTGGCTACTATGTGGGGCACTATATGGGGGGATTGGCTATGTGGGGCACTATATGGGGGCATTGGCTACTATGTGGGGCGCTATATATGGGGGATTGGCTACTATATGGGGGGATTGGCTACTATGTGGGCGCTATATGGGGGATTGGCTACTATGTGGGCGCTATATGGGGGATTGGCTACTATGTGGGGCACTATATGGGGGCATTGGCTACTATGTGGGCGCTATATGGGGGATTGGCTACTATGTGGGGCACTATATGGGGGCATTGGCTACTATGTGGGGCACTATATGGGGGCATTAGATACTATATGGGCACTATATGGGGGATTGGCTACTATGTGGGGCACTGTATGGGGGCATTAGATACTATATGGGCACTATATGGGGGATTGGATACTATGTGGGGCATTGGCTACTATGTGGGCACTATATGGGGCATTGGCTACTATGTGGGGCACTATATGGGGGATTGGCTACTATGTGAAGCACTATATGGGGGCATTAGATACTATATGGGCACTATATGGGGGATTGGATACTATGTGGGGCATTGGCTACTATGTGGGCACTATATGGGGCATTGGCTACTATGTGGGGCACTATATGGGGGATTGGCTACTATGTGGGGCACTATATGGGGGGATTGGCTATGTGGGGCACTATATGGGGATTGGCTACTATGTGGGGCACTATATGGGGGGATTGGCTACTATGTGGGGCACTATATGGGGATTGGCTACTATGTGGGGCACTATATGGGGATTGGCTACTATGTGGGGCACTATATGGGGATTGGCTACTATGTGGGGCACTATATGGGGATTGGCTACTATGTGGGGCACTTTATGGGGGGATTGGCTACTATGTGGGGCACTATATGGGGGGATTGGATACTATGTGGGGCACTATATGGGGGGATTGGCTACTTTGTGGGGCACTATATGGGGGATTGGCTACTATGTGGGCACTATATGGGGGGATTGGATACTATGTGGGGCACTATATGGGGGGATTGGCTATTATGTGGGGCACTATATGGGGGGATTGGCTACTATGTGGGGACTATATGGGTCATTGGCTACTATGTGGGGCACTCTATGGGGGATTGGCTACTATGTGGGGCACTATATGGGGATTGGCTACTTTGTGGGGCACTATATGGGGGATTGGCTACTATGTGGGGCATATATGGGGGCATTGGCTACTATGTGGGCACTATATGGGGCATTGGCTACTATGTGGGGCACTCTATGAGGGATTGGCTACTATGTGGGGCACTATATGGTGATTGGCTACTATGTGGGGCAATATATGGGGGGATTGGATACTATGTGGGGCACTGTATGGGGATTGGCTACTATGTGGGGCACTATATGGGGGGATTGGCTATGTGGGGCACTATATGGGGATTGGCTACTATGTGGGGCACTATATGGGGGGATTGGCTACTATGTGGGGCACTATATAGGGATTGGCTACTATGTGGGGCACTATATGGGGATTGGCTACTATGTGGGGCACTATATGGGGATTGGCTACTATGTGGGGCACTATATGGGGATTGGCTACTATGTGGGGCACTATATGGGGATTGGCTACTATGTGGGGCACTTTATGGGGGGATTGGCTACTATGTGGGGCACTATATGGGGGGATTGGATACTATGTGGGGCACTATATGGGGGGATTGGCTACTTTGTGGGGCACTATATGGGGGATTGGCTACTATGTGGGCACTATATGGGGGGATTGGATACTATGTGGGGCACTATATGGGGGGATTGGCTATTATGTGGGGCACTATATGGGGGGATTGGCTACTATGTGGGGACTATATGGGTCATTGGCTACTATGTGGGGCACTCTATGGGGGATTGGCTACTATGTGGGGCACTATATGGGGATTGGCTACTTTGTGGGGCACTATATGGGGGATTGGCTACTATGTGGGGCATATATGGGGGCATTGGCTACTATGTGGGCACTATATGGGGCATTGGCTACTATGTGGGGCACTCTATGAGGGATTGGCTACTATGTGGGGCACTATATGGTGATTGGCTACTATGTGGGGCAATATATGGGGGGATTGGATACTATGTGGGGCACTGTATGGGGATTGGCTACTATGTGGGGCACTATATGGGGGCATTGCCTACTATGTGGGGCACTATATGGGGGCATTGGCCACTATGTGGGGCACTATATGAGGCATTGGATACTATGTGGGGCGCTATATGGGGGCATTGGATACTATGTGGGGCACTATATGGGGCATTGGATCCTATGTGGGGCACTATACGGGGGCATTGGATACTATGTGGGGCACTATATGGGGGATTGGATACTATGTGGGCACTATTGGGGGGATTGGATACTATGTGGGGCATTATAATGGGGGATTGGATACTATATAGGGCATTTTGGGGGGGATTGGATACTATATCGGGCACTATTCAGTCAGCAGCATGTGGTGACTGTAGGGGAGTTGCTATGGGGGCGTGGCTATGGAGGGTCGCTATGGGGGCGTGGCTATGGAGGCCCGCTATGGGGGCGTGGCTATGGGGACTGCGGCGCACATGTCCCTCTTTGCAAAAGTTGGGAGGTATGTATCTACTACTCTTTCAGTAATGTAGTATTTTCTCACGTTGCTTCTGATCTTTCCCCCAGATAACCTTTCACTGTGTCCTTTCCTTCTTGAGCTCACTTTTTTTTTTAACTAAAAACACTTCCCTTCTGAGCCTTATTTAGTCCTTTAACATACTTAAAGGGCTTGTCCAGCGAAAATCTTTTTCTTTCAAATCAATTGGTTTCAGAAAGTTACCGTACATAGATTTGTTATTTACTTCTATTAAAAAATCTCAAGTCTTCCCATACTTATTAGCTACTGTATGTCCTGCAGGAAATGTTGTTTTATTTTCAGTCTGACACAGACTGTGCTTTCTGCTGACATCTCTGACCGAGACAGGAACTCTGTCTCAGTTTTCTATGAATCCCCATAGAAAACCTCTTCTGCTCTGGACAGTTCCTGTCTCAGCCAGAGATGGCAGTAGAGAGCACTGTCTCAGACTGAAAATAAAACAACATTTCCTGTAGGACATACAGCAGCTAATAAGTACTGGAAGACTAGAGATTTTAAAAAGAAGTAAATTACAAGTCTATATAAGTTTATGAAACCAGTTGATTTGAAAGAAAAAGATTTTCGCTGGATAACCCCTTTAAAGGTTTCAATCATGTCCTGTCAGTTTTACCATAACGTGCATTGGATAGACATGGGAACCCCCCCCCCCCCCCCCCCCAAAGTTACAAAACTGCATTTTTCACCCCATAAATAATATTTTTGGGGTTCCATCATACCATTTTATGGTAGATTGAAAGGTGCCTTTACAGAGTACACTTGTTCCTCAATAAAACAAGCCCTTGCATGGACCTATAGATGGAGAAATAAGCGGGTTTTAGCTCTTAGGCTAGGTTCACATTGCGCTTTTGCAGTCCGTTTAACGTATACGTTTTATGAAAAAAACGGATGCAAAAACTAATGCAATTGTGTGCCATCTATTTGAATAGACTAATGGATCAAGATGGATGTTTGTTTTTTTGTTTGTTTTTTTGTACACAAAAATGTGGTCAACCAACTAAAAAAAAAAAAAAGTTACATGGACTGCAAAGACGCAGTGTGAACCCAGCCTCAGATGGCGAGGAGGAAAAGACAAAAACGCAAAAAAAAAGAATATAAGTTATAGTACATTTTATACTACCAAACCTGACATCAATCTGCTCAGCCCCTTCTACGCAAGGGACATGTACAGATCCAGTTTACAGTAAATACCAATGAGCAAGAGGTCAAGTGATTTATTACAGGTCATGTGATTTCAAGGGCATTTCTAATAAGTATCTAGTGTATTCGGCACACAGGATCTCCTTGTGTCTCCTCCACGTACGTTTACTGTCAGTCACTATAATGTGTGTCTCCCTTTTCTTAATTGAAGCTAATTATATTTTATTGTTACATTCCCCTGGGGCGGCCATATTGGAGACACACATTCCTCACTGCAATTTCTGTATAGACAGCGTGAGTGAGTAAAGTAAGTATATGTGTTTTTAGAAGAAAAAAAAAATCAGTTTGGAGTACCCCTTTAAAGGAGCACTCAAATCTTTTTTTTTCTTGTAAATCAACTTATGTCACAAAGCTTTATAGATTTGTAATTTACCTTTATTTAAAAATCTCCAGCCTGCCAGTACTTTTCAGCTGCTGTATGTCCTGCAGGAAGTGGTGTATTCTTTCCAGTCGGATACAGGGCTCTCTGCTGCCACCTCTGTCCATGTCAGGAACTGTCCAGAGCAGTAGCAAATCCCCATAGAAAACCTCTCCTGCTCTGGACAGAGGTGGAAGCAGAGAGCACTGTGACATACTGGAAAAAAATACACCACTTCCTGCAGGACATACAGCAGCTGATAAGTACTGGAAGACTAGAGATTTTAAAGCAGAAGGTAATTACAAATCTGTATAACTTTCTGACATCAGTTGATTTGAAAGAAGGAGGGAAATAGCTAAGATCATGGAAAGGAAGAGGAGAGGAGCAGCAAAAAAGGAGTAGCTGGACACTAAGAAGAGGAAGAAGAAGAAGAAGAAGAAGAAGAAGAAGAAGAAGAAGAAGAAGGAGGAGGAGGAGATGGAGGAACAGATTAGGTATAGTTAGAATCATAGCTGAATACAGCAGTGTTATTTGAGAGTTGATTTTTTTTATTAGGAGGGAGCTATAGAGCAGTATTATCATTCATTGTATGTGGTAATGTTATGGTAGCACTATATGGCGGTAATATGTGGGCTCTTTAGGCGAGTATAATTTGTATATTGCATATAATTTAGGCACTATATAGTAATATATGCTTATGTGGTAATGTTATCTTAGCACTATAAGGCTATGTTCACACAACATTTTTATAGCTCCGTTTCATTCGTCTAAAATAACGGACGTCATTTAGCTGTCTGGCCTCCAGTGCAATGACTGGTGTTTGTGCATTATACTAGTTTGGATTACTAATTGGATTTTGGATGCGGCTTAATTGAAAAGTCTATTGAATTCAATAGTAAAAACGGAGAGAGAACAGATACAAAAGAAAAACTGTGTGTGAACAATTAATGAAAAACGTCCGCTGTTTGCAAAAGACGTCAGAAAATAATGATCATTAATGTCCATTATTTTGACGTCCGCGGCAAAAACGTCCGTTATTCAATACACTGTGTGCATTGGACGTCTGTCTTTCCGTTGACTTCAATGCATTGCCATTGCAGTCAGTTACATCGCGGCAAAAACGTCCGTTATTCAATACACTGTGTGCATTGGACGTCTGTCTTTCCGTTGACTTTAATGCATTGCCATTGCAGTCAGTTCAATATCAAAATCGGCCACCTTTTCTCTATTTTTGACGTTGTGTGAACATAGCCTAAGGCGGTATTATATAATAAAGTATAATTTTGTTTAGTGCATAATTATTGCACACGCTATTTTATACATAATAAAACTCTAGACTAATCTAGGATAAAACTGGCCCTGTGGAGAGGAGGAGCAGCAGCCAGGACGGAGGCCAGTGCTCTGATGAAGTCACTAGGGGGCCTATTAGCGTTGGAAGAGATTCCCAGCTCTACCATTACCCAACAATCTGCTGCAATTTTCAGTGATCAGCATCCTAGTGATTCGTGATGTCTAAATTATATTTTATGAGAGCAGAAAGTTCGGATTTAGCAGGACGCCTTATATGGTCTAACCAATAATCATAAAATCAGATTTCCTTTCCGAGTAATTTTCCTAGCCCGGGAGTGGCGGGGATCATTTCGAAGGATTTGTGCCAACAGCTTTGAATAAATCCCAGACATCTCTTTTGCATTGATGTAGTGCTAGGTAGATTTATTATTACAGCCTATTCATATTGTGCCAGCAATTTATGTGGTGCTACAAGACATTGGAGCATGTTACATGCAGACGTGCACCACGATGACCATCTACAACGTGTACACTCCTGTACGAGCTGGGAAGTGAGGTGGTGTCGTCTGCATACACTGAGATGTAGGTTAACCTAACACTGTTATATACTTTTATCTGATAGATTCTGAGTTATGAGATATGTGTGCATAATAACACAGGAGTGCACAAATAATAATGCCATAGAGCGCTCAAGTAATACTTTCATATGGTGCCAAAATAATACTAGCATGCAGTGCTAATGTAACTTTTCTATAGTGTCCAAATATTACTACCAATTAGGGCCACAATAATACCGTGTCCAATTCACACTGCTAATGTTAAAATAATGCTGCCTTAGGTTGCCATAGAGGGTCTAAACAATACCATCATACAGTGCCACAAAAAGAATGATACAGCCATACAAAGCTTAAATAATACTACTGTATAGTTTCCAAAAATATTATGGCCATTTAGTGCCGAATACAACTGAGTGAACTTCGGCCCATAGGCTGTATCCATGTTTTCTAGGACTCCCTAGGGCTGCATCAGAGCCGTCTTT
This sequence comes from Dendropsophus ebraccatus, assembly GCF_027789765.1. Lineage (NCBI taxonomy): Eukaryota > Metazoa > Chordata > Amphibia > Anura > Hylidae > Dendropsophus > Dendropsophus ebraccatus. The sequence goes on along the minus strand of NC_091456.1, from coordinate 166,768,562 downwards.
CTTCATGGGTGGCCTAGAGTTGGTGTTAGTGGGTGCAAATAGGACAATCTCATCCCCAGAGGGGCCTCACTTCAGTCCACCTCCTCCAGTCGCGCAGAATAGTGACAGATTAATGTATTCACTATTGTACGCCAACGCCGCCGACACCTCCCAACCCAAAGAACTCACAGACAGCATCTGCCTCTGGGTGGTAAACTCTTTCGCCGCAGGTTTGTAGCTCCCAGCTTTGCTTACCACCACACACTGTACAAAAATAATACTGCTAGAACAAGAATTACAGTTCAGATAGTTATTTTAGTGTACTAATAGGGCTGCGGACTCTGACTCCTGAATTTTATCAGGGACCGACTCGACTTTCAAAATATGGCTAATCTGAGACCAGGGGAGTTATTTATCAAACTAGTGTAAAGTAGATCTGGCTCAGCAGCTCTTCCTTATGTCCTACATAATCCTGGGGAAAGATATAAAGCAGATTCTCCTGTCTGTACAGTGGATGCCGCTAGTCTCCAGACTCCATGTCCTGAACAACTCAGAACTAGATTAGATGGAGCAGGTGTTTTTTTTTCTGCTGACAATCTGCTAACAATGCCAGATGCCTGTGATATAGAGGTCAGCCACAGTGATATAGAGGGCTCAGCCATAGTGATATAGAGGGGTCAGCCATAGTGATATAGAGGTGAGACATAGGCCCAGATTTCTCAGCTCTCTGTCAGCATCCATGCTACTGAATCATTACAGCTCCACAAGAACTAACAGTTCTCCCCATACACAATGGACCACCAATGATGGTCCAGGACTGGGCAGTAACAGGCTAGTATTACTAGGCTGGCAATAGCCAATATAAATAGACCTTACAACTCTGGTAACTCCAACCTGCTACAGCTTGGTTTCTACCTATCTGGTTATGGAAAATAGTGGGGACACAATTTGGCCCAAAAGCTACTGAATCATTGCGGCCCCACAGGAACTACGCACTTAGCCAGTCAGTGATTGCAGCTGTGTCCCGACTCACTCACTGATTAGCTGAGTGGGCATTACTAATTGGGGCCTTGACATCTCAGGATCGGGAGCCTGGTGGAAGACCATAAGTTGTAATGCTGCACTGCGGGGGGGAAAAGGGACAGGTAAATATGGTTTCTTTAATATGATCCCACCATCCCTGCCCTTACCCTCTGTTGTTTTCACTGTTGCCCAGAATACCCCTTTAATTTCTGCCTCTTTCTCTCTCAAACACACACACAGCCTGTGAAAGGCCATAGCACACACACAGCCAGCTGCAGCCATAGCACGCACACACAGCCTGTGGCAGCCATAGTATGCAAGCACACACAGCCTGCTGCAGCAATAGCACACTGAAGAAAAACACACAATCTTCTCCCAGAGAGAACACCACACTGAGGTTACTGTTACACTACTTCTCACTTCTCCTCCTCCTCGTTCTCTATATTTCACAGAATAACCTTATATTACACTGCTGCACGTATACAAGCATCCAGGAAAAGAACAGCACAGATCTCCTCCCCCCCCCCCCCCCCCCACACACAATGGACTCTTCCAGCTCAGAAACAAACTGTCAAAAAGTGACTAACAACTTTTAACCTACCACCCTTATTTAATATGGCCAGAGCTTTATTACTGATATATGGAGAAAATGCTTCACCCTGTGTAACTAAATGTATGCGAGAAAGTGTTTTTCTGGTTTTAATAAATAAGGTCCTTAGATTGATAGAATATACAATATATTAATGAGGAACATTTATAAAATTCATATGAAAATTCAATTATAACATTTTAAAAGATTTTTTTTTTAAAAAGATTTTTTTAAAAGCTGGAGTAGAAGTCAGTACATTATTTCCGACTCAAGTCAAAACTAGCTCTTACTCCACAGCCCTTTGTACCAAACACCTTCTTCCCAGGAAACCCAGTGGCAGTGACCACTCCAAGCCATGTGACAAGTGCTGCAGTGGTACCGCAACACCTAGCACATTGCAAGTAACAACCAACACCCCTTGGTTACCACACTTTTAAGAGCTGGATACCATCAGGCGCAGACCACCAAGAATGACGGTCCAGGATTAGGCAGTAACAGGCTAGTATTACAAGGTTAGCAATGGCCAATATAAATAGACCTTACCACCCTGGTAACACCAGCCAGCTACTGCTTGGTTTCTACCTGTCTAGGTATGGAAAATGGTGGAGACACAATTTGGCACAAAAGCTTCCTGCTCTCCCCCATGTACCTTTCCTTTAATCCTGCACATAAAAACTTCTTGAAGGTTTCTTGCCTCTTTCAAGATCTGTGTTTACTGTCAGTGAATGGAAACATACTTGTCTATATGAAGAAGCTTAAATCCTGTCTTGATATGTTCCCGTCTTGTTACAAGAACTCTCCTTAGCTCCCCCTAGTGGTGACAGCAGGCAGTCTGGATTTGTTCTCACAGGGGGTTTGTAACTCTGTGTCAGCGAACCTGAAGATGTATTAGGAAATACATATACATTATCCCATATCACTTTATGAGTCAGCAGATTTACCCTTCAGGATTCCTAGCGATCTGTGTGACAACCCTGCGGGTAATCGCATGGCCGCACTCTTTATAACTCAGCTTTCCAGAAACAGATGGAAATCAGAAAAGAAACACTTAGAATTTCCGCTGATTTATGCTTTAGAGGAAATGTTCTTAACCTATAAAAATGATAATGTTTCTTGGGCAATGCTTGCACTATAAAGCTGCCAGGACATTCTGAATACAAACAGATGTAGCAGAGTTTGGTTTGTCATCTGGCACAAATGGAATATGCCATTATATGTCTTCTCTGATTTTACATAGGACTGCAGGTAAAACTCCTATACGTAAGATACTGAGAAATTCTTCAAATTTATGAGCTGAGTTAGTCATCTCATAAGACTTCTGAAAAAACAACTGCATAGAATAAAGGGCAAGGAAGTTTTTAAGCTTAAGTACAGTACATGAAGTTACATAGGATCCGAGTTTGTCACTTGGCACACTTCATTATAGCATCTGTGGTTTTGCATGGGACTGCAAGAGAGGGTGCCATTTTATTCACCTTCATTTTTCTGTTCATGAGACATGTGATTTTTTGATCATGTGACTTAAGGATTTGAAGAATGTAAGGGAAAAATGGCAGAAGAAACATCTGTCACTTATTTACACATAAACATTTTTATAAGCGAAGAAAACTAAAAAAAAAAACAAAAAAAAAAAACACAGCAATTAATTTCCATTAACTCTTAGCTAATTTTTGACGAGTGTTTTTGCAAAAAAAAAAAAATAATAATAATAATAATTTTAGGCTTAGCACAGGTTTTTTTTTCTGTATATGAAGTAGATGCAGATGTAGCAGAGCTGAGTTTGCCAGCTGGTGATGATAGCACACTATTTATTGATTATATAGGAAAAACAGCTGTATATAAAAGAAAAATTCACTTGCAAGGGATAGTAGTTCTCTAGTGTAAATAGATGCAGATGTAGCAGAGCTGAGTTTGTCACTGCCTTTTTTTGCCTTGCATGGTGCAGTTTTTGTGTGTTTTTTTTTACCTGCATTTTTCTCTTTACAAGTCGTGTGATTCTTAAGAATGTGAGTTAAAAAAAAAAGTAGTGTTTTTGCAGGTTTTGTATGTGAAGTAGATGTGAAACAGATGTAGCAGAGCAGAGTTTCTCACCTAGTACAATTGATTATGATATCACAATAGCTGTTGTTTATGTACGACTACAGGAAAAAAAGCTGCATAATTAGATTTTATGGGTGCGGTATTGCAGTTCTCTAGTGTAAGTAAAAATAGATGTAGCAGAGCTGAGTTTGTCACCTCGTATAAATTACTATGATATCACACTAGGAGTACAGAAAAAACCATCAGTGGATAAAGAATTCAGGAATACTGTAGTTCTCAAGTGTAAGCAGATGTAGCAGAGCTGAGTTTGTCACCTGGTATAAATGACTATGATATCACACTAGGACTAGATTAAAAAAAAAACAGCAATGTATAAAGAATTCAGAAATACTGTAGTTCTCAAGTGTAAGTAGATGTAGCAGTGCTGAGTTTGTCACCTGGTATAAATTACTATGATATCACACTAGGACTACAGAAAAAAAAACAGCAGTGTATAAAGAATTCAGGAGTCCTGTAGTTTTCAAGTGTAAGCAGATGTAGCAGTGCTGGGTTTGTCACCTGGTATAAATTACTATGATATCACACTAGGACTATAGAGGAAAAAGAGCAGTGTATGAAGAATTCAGAAGTACTGTAGTCTTCAAGTGTAAGTAAATGTAGCAGTGCTGAGTTTGCTAACTGGCACAAATTGTTATGATATCACACTATCAAGGATTTAAATAGAACCATAATTTAAAAAAAAACAACTGTATATAAACATTTTTAAAGACAATGCATATACAAATGTAGCAGAGGTGAGTGTGCTGTTTGGCTGTTTGGCCAACCTCATTACAACATAGCATCTGTGGTCTTACATATAACTTCAGTAAAAATAACAAAAATATATTAAAGAAATATCTAGAAATCATCTTTTGTGTGCCGCAAAGTAGTAGAAATGAGTTTGTCACCTGGCACAGCAATATAGTCTTTAGCTGTTAGTACTTATAAGTAATTGTAGCAGAGCTGAATTTGTCAACTGGTACAACTGTTTGCAGTATCACCACATTAGTGGTTTCCTTAGGACTAACAGCACAAACAACTGCAAATAAACATTCTAAGTAGGTTTACAGTGTACGCAAGTGTAGCAGAGCCGAGTTTGTCGTCTGGCAAACCTCATTTAGAATGGTAAAGTGCTATATAGTTTGTTGACGCTCTAAATATATATATATATATATATATATATATATATATAGTGATAAATACTTGTAATCAAAGTATTTTATTAAATTAATTAAAGTATTCTTGGCGCTATATAACTATTCTTACACTATATCATTTGAGGTTTTACGTAGAATCCTATAATCCAAACAGTGTATGACAAATCCAGCTCTGCTACACCACCATAGCACTAGCAGCAGCCCCCAGTCTGCAGATGCCCGTGTTTTCCCAGCACCCTGAGTGCAGTGGGCAGCAGGCTGGCTGTAAATCACAATGTGTCAGTGGATTTCCACTCCCCGGGAGGAGCAGGGAGGCCGGGCCGGGTTTTGCTGGCAGCTGTGACGTTCCTCTCATGGGCAGGACACAGTCAGGATGAGAAGTCAAGGCTTTTAAATATAAGAAGAGCCGGGAGGAAGCTGGGAATCCTGCTGGAATACTGCTGGGCACAGGGCACGGAGGGCACGCTGCCTCTGCCGGCCACAGGGGGCGCTATCCCACCGCTTCCACTGGATTGTACAGGACAAATCCCTGCATAGCGCAGCCGGGGAATATGGGGAAGAGAGGACAGGACGCTGCCTGGGAGAGTGCGGGAAGGCGAGGGATGCCCTCTGCTGCTCCGGACAGGTAATAGCCTTACATATGGCGCAGAATGCGTCAGATTAGGCGCAGAAATGGAGCAGAGCTGGACTTGTCTTTGTGGCTGTTCTGTGGTGTGTGTTCTTGTGTGGTGACATGACAGATAGATATAGGAAGACTTCAGCAGTATATAGAGGCAAGGGGTCTATTGGATACCTAGTGGCTGTATACTCACACTGATACATAGTAACAGACAGCAATGAGAGCTGTGGTCAGATGTGTTCTTACCACCCACCCCTGTGATTACACACACATATATATATATATATATATATATATGTGTGTGTGTAGTAAGAAGCGGAAGGTTCTGCAGTAACCTAGCAACAGCCACAAATTGATACAAAGTTGATCAGTTAGGGTGCCTTTACACAGAGAGATTTATCTAACAGATTTTTGAAGCCAAAGCCAGGAATGGATTTGAAAAGAACCAAAATCTCAGTCTCCTTTATGACCTGTTCTCTGTTTATAGTCTGTTCCTGGCTTTAGCTTCGAAGATCCGTCAGATAAATCTCTCTGTGTAAAGGCCCCCTTAGAATATTGAACATTACCATTACCATTGTGTCCCCCTCTCCAACCTGTGGCTCTCCAGCTGAAGGCTGCACGGCATGATGGGAGTGGTAGTTCTGCAAATAACTGCGGGAGCACCACAGCTTGGGGGACACAGACGTAAGGAGTTGTGCTGGATTCCGAATTCCATCAAGTTTACTGGAAAACGTTGTTAAAGTTAATGAGGACCATTGGGCGCCATCGGGATCGCCACCGCCATGGTTTATTTTATTCCTATGACAAAACAGATTTTTTTTTTGTTTTTTTTAGCAAGTCCTAAAACTGGGAGAAGTAGTCGGTACTTCTACATGGAGATGAATGATCTGCAATCCTCAACCTGAGATTATTGATCGGCCACTCTCAGATTGGGATTGATAGTCTTTTTGGGATTAGTGGCTCACATACCCAGATTGAGAATTATTACAGGCAACCCCCCAGATTATGACTAGATCGGGATTAGTAGTCTGTACTCATATTAAGAATATTGGTTCATGCCTCTGGGATTGGGATTAATAATCCGAACTTTCTTCAGGATTAGTGTTTTGCTAGTTAGCTAGTTTGCTGGTCTAGGATTAATGGCCGGCAATCTTCAAATCTGCAGTACTCACATCGAGAATAATGGTCTACCTCCATCAGATTGAGAAGAATCTAGGATTGGGATTAATAATCTCTACCCCTTTATAGAGGATGAGCAGCCAGTACCCCAGATTGTGATTAGTACACTGTACCCCTCCAGGTTAGGATTAGTGGTCAGTACCCCCAGACTGTGATTAGTACACTGTACCCCTCCAGGTTAGGATTAGTGGTCAGTACCCCCAGACTGTGATTAGTACACTGTACCCCTCCAGGTTGGGATTAGTGGTCAGTACCCCCAGACTGTGATTAGTACACTGTACCCCTCCAGGTTAGGATTAGTGGTCAGTACCCCCAGACTGTGATTAGTACACTGTACCCCTCCAGGTTAGGATTAGTGGTCAGTACCCCCAGATTGTGATTAGTACACTGTACCCCTCCAGGTTAGGATTAGTGGTCAGTACCCCAGATTGTGATAAGTGCCCTGCACTGGGATTAGTGATTTACATTGACAGATTGTGATTGGGGATTTGCACCCATTAAATGGGATTGTTGTTCGCTCCCCCCACACATAGGATTAGATTATCACACCTCAGGATTAGTGTCTTAAATCTGCCGGATTAGGATTAGACTTGGTTGAGTGGACTGTCCCCCCCCCCCCCCCATATTAGAATCATCCCAGCCTGGGATAAGAGGCCAGCACCTCCAGATTACATGGGGGTTCACCAGTCCATGAAACTGAAAACAGGTGTAAATTTGGGTCAGAATGTAAATTGATGTATCTGTGCAAACAGGATCTGCAACTCTAGGGCCGGAAAGAATCTTTTAATTACGGAGAGTACTCTCTATTTTAGGGTTGGGGGGGATACACCCACTAATCAGGTGATGGCGCTCTGCCCAGGGATGGGTGAGAGGTGCAGTGATGTGAGAGCGGCAGCTGTCATGTGCCAGGGATCAGGGGTCATATGATGATGGGGATTCTGGGTATAGCGCTCAGCGTCTATCAACACAGCTATTCAGGAATATGGGAAAGCTGGGTGATCACCTCTGGGATTAGTCACAGTGTTAAAATCCCGCAACATGTATAAGGTAGAAATTCTCTTTAATTTACTAAAGCTCCATATAGCGATCTTGTCATTATTCCGTGTTCTGTTTTAGAAGGTGACAGCGACGCCACATTGTGCCTTACTTTGGTTGCACAGCACCTGACAAAAGTGGGAAGGAAGGGGTTAACAGGGCCTTTGGCTGGCAATGGGAATATATTAGTGTCTTTGGCGCCACCCAGAGGCTGATCGAGATCTAGCGCCAGTACAAGTGACAGAATGTACAACTCTGCACTCAGCTATTCCGTGTGCTATTGGGCCTGATCAGATGGCTGTTCGATAGGATAACAAGGAGGTAGTGACGGGCGCTGCGCCCCAATCTGTCACCGAGGGGTTTTCGCTTTCATGCCATCCAAGCCGGTTAACCCTCGAGAGGATAAAGACCAGTAAGTAATCTGAACCTGGCCTTGTCACTGTGCCAGCAGCCTGTAAGGAAACGAGGCAGAGAAGTGGAATTATGCTAATACCGTAGGCTCCAGGGGAGGAGGGGTAGACGGTAATGTATAGATGCAGCAGGGCTGAGTTTGTCGTTTGGCAAAAGGGCCAAATAATACCAATTTAAGATAATGGGGGGCAGGGGCTACATTGTGAGCTATTTTTATTATTATCCCTCCATCTGTTACCCCCTGGGTTGGGAGGGGGTCCCATATTTGACTAGTTAAGTGATTGTGGCACTTTCACATCCCTCATTGGGGTACTGGTTCTCAATGAGAAGACCCAACTGGTGTAGGGAGTCTTACTGGCAATGCACCATGGGAAAGAGCATGCAAATTAGCTCTGTAAACCAATGTTACCCAACTTGTGACTCTTCAACTGTTGCAAAACTACAACTCCCATCATGCCCTGACAGCCTCCCCTAGTTGGGGGCCTTTGCTCTAATATGGTGATGTTCTAATTAGCAGTGTATGTCCCTTTAAGGACTAACATCAAAAATATTGTTGTTCAGCCCAGTAGGGAACCTTTCCAGAGACATACATAGAAATGACAAATTTAGCATTGCTTCATATAGTGGGATTTGGCTGCCAAAAGATTTTCCTGTATTCTACTCTCATGGAAACGTGCTGTATGTGTATAGGGAAGCTATAACAATCAAGTGGATAATACCTCTGTAACACCTATAATAACCATAAGGGGGCACCATCGAGGGGGTAATTGATGCCAAAATGGTCCATCAGTATAGCATTGGCTTGTATGGAGATGTAGCAGAGCTGATGTTTTCTTTCAGCTGTCTTTGTATACATACGTTTCACACTCAGCTCTTCTACATCTGTATACTGTAGACACCTTTTTTTTAGAACTAGAATCTTTTCAGCACTGTATATACAATCTAGTCCTTTTACAATGGCTCCCCAGCTGTTGTCAGACTACAACTCCCAGCATGCCCCAACAGAGGCAAGTAAAGCAGTGTAACAACCAGCTGCTAATATAAACATTTGAATATGTAGCAGAGCTGAATTTACGTCTTGTGATCACTTCAAGACTAGATTTATCTAGAGTTTTATGAGTTTACATGCAGATTATATGATGATGATTCATTTTGTAATCAGAATCCTTAGGCGCACAGATGTAGTAGAGGTGAATGTGTCATTATGCTCATTGAGACCACATTGTTGCCTCAGAATAACTCTCTGGACTATGTACTGTATTCATCCCCTAAAACCTACATCTGGTAAAATCAGCTCTGCTGCATCTGATAGCAATCCTGCAACTGGCATCTAACTTAGCTCTGCTGCGTATAACAGCTTTACTACAACCACCAAAGCACCACATTGTATCTGCATCAAGACAGAGCCCTAGGTTGAGGTAATGAGGTAGAAGTACCATGTTCCAGTATGTCCTGCCAAATGACAAACTCGTCCCCAGACAACCTACTGTACATCTGACAAACTTGGCTTATCTGCATCTAACAGCTCTTGTAGGACCTACAGTACATCTGACATACTCGGCTCTGCTGCATCTGACAGTTCTCCTAGAGCCTAGCGATAACAGATGCAGCTCTGCCGCTTTTAAAAGCTCGGCTAGACCTTAATTCTGACAAACTCGGCTCTACTGCATCTGACAGGTTCCCAACAAACTTGTTCCACTGCATCTAAAGTTCTCCTAGGCGTAGCACATTCAACTCTGCTGCATCTAATAGATTGCCTACAAGCAGCTCTGCAAAAACTTTGCATTGCTTCTTATGAACATTGTCCTAAACCTACATCTGACAAACTCAGCTCTGCTGCATCTCACAAGTTCCCTAAAACCAACATCTGACAAACTCTGCTCTAAAATGAGTGCTCTCCTAGATCCTACATCTAACACAATCTGTTCTGATGTGTCTTATAGCTTGTTCAGATGTAGCTCTTCATTAGCTCTCATAGAACTTCCATCTGACAAACTCTACTCTGCTGCATCTCAGTTTTCTTAAATTCTACATTAGGGTACAAACACACAGCAGATACGTAGCAGATTTGATACTGTGTTCAGTTATTTAGATCTAATCTGCTGTGTATCGCAGCAGTAAATACGCAGCGTATATGCCGTGTGTGTTTGTACCCTTAAACAGACTCTGCTCTGCTGCATCTGACAGCTCTCCTGCAACCTACAGATGACAAGTTTTATTTTTTCTCCCAGTTCTCCTAAAACCTACATCCTACATGCTCAACTCTGCTGCATCTAACAGCTCTCCTAGAAACTACATCTGACAAACTCTACTCTGCTATATCTGACAGCTCTGCTAGAACCTCCATCTGACAAACTCGGCTCTGCTGCATCTGATGGTTCCATTCTCCTGAAACTTACACCTGACAAACTCTGCTCTGCTGCCCCTGTGGCTAGAGCCTAATGTGTACGTTTTGCTTCATTGCTGCTCAGTCATAATAGAGTCCTCCGTCAACATTATAAAGTGACGTATGATGGGTGTAGTTGTTATACAATACAGAAGCCACCAGTGGCCTCCAGCCATTTCAGGAGGAACAGCAGAGCTGGTAGTGTAACCCTATGTGACAGTGTCCCCATCCCTCTGGCTGTGTAGTGTTCAGTGTATCAGATCACACATAGCCTGTAGGCTTTGTCCTTATGGGAAAGGTAAATGGAGGTAATAGGGGGTGGGAGACAATGGCTGTGCTTCTGCGGTGACTCCGGGGAGAACAGTCTGTCCCGCCGGTTCGCCACTTCTGGGGCTTCATCAGTCACCAGATATGGAGGCTGCGCTCATGGATGCCTTCACTACTTTGTGGCCAGTTACCTATCACACAGTAGTGTACACCAGGCAGCTAATACAGATCCAGTCCTGGTCAGAAGGGGGCGCTGTCTGCTGAAGGGTGCCATTGTGGTTTCATATGGAAGACTGCAGCAGGGGGCGCTGTCTGCTGAAGGGTGCCATTGTGGTTTCATATGGAAGACTGCAGCAGGGGGAGCTGTCTGCTGAAGGGTGCCATTGTGGTTTGTAATGGAAGACTGCAGCAGGGGGCGCTGTCTGCTGAAGGGTGCCATTGTGGTTTCATATGGAAGACTGCAGCAGGGGGAGCTGTCTGCTGAAGGGTGCCATTGTGGTTTCATATGGAAGACTGCAGCAGGGGGAGCTGTCTGCTGAAGGGTGTCATTGTGGTTTCATATGGAAGACTGCAGCAGGGGGCGCTGTCTGCTGAAGGGTGCCATTGTGGTTTCATATGGAAGACTGCAGCAGGGGGAGCTGTCTGCTGAAGGGTGTCATTGTGGTTTGTAATGGAAGACTGCAGCAGGGGGCGCTGTCTGCTGAAGGGTGCCATTGTGGCTTCATATGGAAGACTGCAGCAGGGGGCGCTGTCTGCTGAAGGGTGCCATTGTGGTTTCATATGGAAGACTGCAGCAGGGGGCGCTGTCTGCTGAAGGGTGCCATTGTGGTTTCATATGGAAGACTGCAGCAGGGGGCGCTGTCTGCTGAAGGGTGTCATTGTGGTTTCATATGGAAGACTGCAGCAGGGGGCGCTGTCTGCTGAAGGGTGTCATTGTGGTTTCATATGGAAGACTGCAGCAGGGGGCGCTGTCTGCTGAAGGGTGTCATTGTGGTTTCATTTGGAAGACTGCAGCAGGGGGCGCTGTCTGCTGAAGGGTGTCATTGTGGTTTCATATGGAAGACTGCTGCAGGGGGCGCTGTCTGCTGAAGGGTGCCATTGTGGTTTGTAATAGAAGACTGCAGCACAACGTGATGCAACTTGTGACAGCGCACAACAATCCTAATCCTGTTCTTCCGCACTGTTGCACAGAAGGAGCTCCCTATTCTTACACCCCAGGAGGAGGGGGAACTCTCTAAGACTCGTACAGATCTCCTGTTACACGCTCGGCTTGTCACTCTCCCTTTTAGCTCTGTTAGTCCTCTCGCTTGGTCGGATAGGCCTCACCATAGCCTCAGGGCTACCAATGTCTCACTGACCGCCAGTCTCGCCCACCCTTGTTGTCTCTCAGAACTTGCCGCACAGGACTGAGTCCTGGGGGTCTCCTCTTCTAAGATTTCCGCCCACCGGCCATGATCTGCTCAGCCCTTGTGCAGCTACGCTTAGGGTCTCCTATGGCGTCCATGCATCTCCTGGTGGCCTAGAGTACTCCCTTAGCAGGTCTTTGTGGCACTACATATAGTCACTCTGCACACTGACAACAGGTGGCAAGTTGATCCAAGTGCCAGTACACTTTCTACCCCTTCAGCTTAAGACTCCGCATGGGCCACCTCCCCTTCAGCTTAAGACGCCACTGGCGCCACCTTCCCCTCCAATACAATACAATGACTATATGGAAGAAAAAAGAGGGCAACCAACTATTAAAGGGGGCACAAAATTACACCCTCTATATCTGCATTCACCCTCAAGGGGTTTGGCAAAAACACCACCACCCCTGTTTTCAGGTTTTGTGTGGTATTACAAGTCAGCTGCGTTTACTTAGGAGCCTCGCCAGTCTGGTATTGCTGATTGGATAGGCCAACAATATATAATTTTGCCAGAAAAATCACTTTAAATTCTGTTAGATTTATCAACCTGCTTTCCGCTTAGGGCATTTGGTGGGGGGTTTCCTTCAAGTTGCAACACTTTGAGACACTTTGCACCAAATTGTGCCAGTTACATCACTTTTAAGTCGGGTTTTTGAAGCCATGAGTGAGGTAAACCCTTGTCACACATAGAAATCGTCAATCCCGTAGTTATTGGTGACCACATGTAATAGTACCATCACTATTAGTGCCCACACACCTAATTGTGTCCCCACTCGAGTTACTCCCAACTGGACCCCAGCGCAATAGTTTACCCACTATTAGTGCCCTACACAGCAAACAGCTGCTGATAGTGCTGAGTGTAATTACTCTCCTATCTGTAACCACACATAGTAGCAAAGCCATAATTGTGCCCTTACCCAGTAGTTACTCTTATATTTGTGCCCTCATACAGTAGTTACTCCAATAATGTGCCACCAAACAAGAGTTACCCCCAATAGGACCCCAGTCCAATAGTATTAGTGTCCCACACAGTAAATAGTCACTGATACTGCCCACCCACAGTAGTTAGACCCCATTCAATAGTGCCCCTCAAAGTAGAAATACCAAAATATTTCCCACCACAGCACTACAAGTTGTTAGCCCCAAAAATTGGGGTATGAGGTGATGGCAGTACAACCCACCCCCCAACCCCCGACCCAGAGAGGGGCAACAACTAGGGCTAGACGGGTGGAAATAGTCACAAAAGCAAAAAAAAAACTGCAGGTTAAAAAATGTTTAATTTACTGACAAAAACAGCAGGTTTTAACATTAGTAATTTTGTCCTATGTTAAGGTTGCCTAGAGTGCCCCTTTAAGTAGTAGATTTTAAATGCTTAAGGTAGATCTCTATGTCCTTTTGATAACCGTGTCCCTCTGTCTTTTTTTATAATGTTCTCTGGTTGGCTGTGTGACATTACAGAAGGCAGAATGAGGTCGCTGTACTCCGCCGCACTCACCTGAACACACACAAAAAAAAACAATCTTAAAAAAGAAACTGCACTAATCTGGCTTAGCTTCATGTCCATGCAGTTACTAATGCTGCAGCGCCCCCTGGTGGACAGAACGTGTTTTTTTTTTTTTGTTTTTTTTTCGCCTAAATTTAATGATGGGGGGGAAAAAATATGAACAGCCATATAAAGCCACCTATAATAAAACATGGTGACAACTTATGGCATGCTGTGCATGTGTCGATGTCTGATCACATATAAGGGGCAGCCATGACTGACAGCAGCCACCTTTAGGAATACTCAGGATTAGAGCGAACAGGAACCACTGTGTCGCGCTGTCAAGCCACGTGACTCCAACATTCATTCAAGTGAATGAGGGTTGTGTTATGGCAGCCCCTTGAATGAGAGGCCCAGTTGTGTGACCAGGCTGGTTAACCCGTGATGCCATGCAGAATATATTAGAAAGCTGTAGAATGTTTAATTTACACTCAGCTTATGTTCTAGTTATACAAAATAAACTTGTTACAGGGTCAATTGACCCTTTAAAGAGATAAAGAGAAAAAAAAATTCAGATCAACTGTTGCCACAAAATTATAGAGATTTGTAAGTAACTTCTATTAAAAAAAATCTCAAGTCTTCCAGTACTTATCAGCTGCTGTATGTCCTGCAGGAAGTGGTGTATTCTTTCCGGTCTGACACAGTTCTCTCTGCTGCCACCTCTGTCCATGTCAGGAACTGTCCAGAGCAGTAGCAACATCCTATAGGAAACGTCTCCTAACCTGGACAAAGGTGGCAGCAAAGAGCACTGTATCAGACTGGAAAGAATACACCACTTCCTGCAGGATATACAGCAGCTGATAAGTAATGGAATACTTAATAGTAGGAGGCCCAACTATTAACAACTCTAAAGGATGAATATGACAACATATTATCTGTGAGGTTCAAACAGACCTGAACGTTAGGGGTTAATTAACCCCTCCAGGTCTGCGCCCTGTGATGGCAGATTCCTGAGCCGGCGTCTATGATCTGAGTTGGGATTATGGCAGGAATTTTGATGGGATCTGTTCCTGAAGACTATCCCAGGGTTCTGCATACTTAACCTTGTGACAGATTCTTTTCTTTTGTTTACATTTAGAATTTGCCAGAACAAATGTTTCTATTTAAAGGGATTTAAAGGCGGCTTGCTATTATAAGGTGTTTTATGTTTACATTAGGCGAAGGAATCTAAGCACATCCAGGCGACTAGTTCCTTAACTGGAACTGTCACTTTGTCGTTTCTATTGGAAATCTTATCTCTTGGGTTAGTTTGCGGTTCCTCCCATTCATTACCCTTAAGCCCCCCTAATAATGTAAAGGTCAGGATAGTCAATGGCCAATAAAAAGGCAGTGATCGATGCAAGAAGTAGGGTCCTATTACACTGAGCGATTTTCAACGACTAACGATAAACGATCGCAAACAAGATTATTTATCGTTAACCTTAAATCGTTCACCATATTACACAGAACGATAATCGTTAGTTACGATCGTTACTATGATCGTTTATTCCTTCTGATCCCAGAAAAACTATAAACAATGTGCAATTACACTGAACGCTTAGTGAAAAAACGCAGAACTTGAGCGAACGGACGTGGAATTATAGCGAATGATTAGTGAACGATTAACGATAATTTTAGGTTCAGATCTAAATAAACGATCAACGACATATGAACGGTTTTTCAATTGTTGCCTGCAATTACACAGAACGATTATCGTTTAAATTTGAACGATTTAACGATTTTTCGCACGATAATCATCCCGTGTAATAGGGCCTATAATGGTGCGTTTACACGTAACGATCATCGTACGAATTTGCGCGATAACGATCAAATTCGAACAATAATCGTACGTGTAAACGCAGCGAACGATCAAACGACGAACGATACATCGCTCATTTTCATCTTTCAACATGTTATCAAATTGTCGTTCGTCGTTCGCAAAAAAATCGCAAATCGTTCCGTGTGAACAGTCGCTCGCTGATTTAACCAATGTGTGAGATAGGCTTAAGCGTTCGCAAAACGATTGCAAAACTAATTTTCCGTACGATATATCGTACCGTCTAAACGCTGCTCGTTATGAAAAAAAAATCCTTACTCCGACATCGTTAATCGTACGATCGGGCCAATTATCGTTATGTGTAAATTCACCATAACAGTCCAACATCATAGGTAGGAAGAACAAACCCCAAGGCCAGGACAATAAACAGCAAACAGCAAAGTTCCAATACAAGTTTGTCGACCGCTGCAACCCAAAAAAGTGTTGTTAAAAATTCACAATACCTCGAGGTTTGGTTGATTTTTTTTTTTTTTTTTTTTTTTGCATCGGAGTACCCCAGTTGCAAAGCAATTCCCAACTGCGGGGTGAAGGTCCTCAGACTATGCTTCCCTTTAGCTGTTGGGGTGATATAAGCCAGTCCTGAGGTCAGAGCTGTGCAGTCCTTAGCAATATCTCCTCATAGGATACCTCTTGAAGCGGGATCCTGGCTAAATTAGCTCCACCCCCTTCCAGAAGGTTTTAAAATTTCACTAAAGTGAAACCTCTCTCAGCCAATGCATCGCATTCACAGTATAAAGCATCACTGTGTGTTAAAGCCAAACCATTTCCCACTGGTAGCGGCCTAATATGACATTACAGATCTGTCTCCAGCTTCACATGTTCTCGGCTCCACGTGACCATGCAGTGCCATGATTTTATTACAGGGCTCCAATACACTGAGCTGCGGAGCTTCCCGTATCCTGAGCTGGACGGGTTCCAGTAAGCCAATCTCAGATAACTCAATACTGTAACCTGATTCTTTATGTTGGACGCCTTTATACATATCAATGACAGTGAGCTATTATACCATGCTTATAATCGCCTCTAGCTATTCTCAGCATAAACCTCAGTCATAACAGGTTACACTACACAATATCCTATTGGAAGGAACATATACAGGAGGTCAATGGCTGCAGGGGCTATTATAGAGGAAGCGGCCACATCTGCTCTTCTGCATAGGAAGACAGTATATAAATGGCAGATGGGATGGAGGGGCACAGATGCAGAGACAGGCGCTTCTCTAGTGTCCTGCACAGTCGGAGGCTCCCTTATCTGTGTGTGTGTGTGTATATAATATAATATATATATATATATATATATATATATATATATATATATATATATATATATATATATATAATTAGTGTAATACACTTTTTCTGTAGGACAACAAAGACTTCAATAGTGGAATGGCATGGTGGGATTCATGAGCAGTCTTCCCTGTTAACCAGAGCCACACTTGGGGGTTCCTGCAACCAAAAGTGCTTACCCTGGGTGGAGCAGACTACTCTTTAATGAACTAGAAACATATGATTGTAGGCAGAGAAAGCCTTCCTGGTCCATCCAGTCCGCCCTTTTTAGTATTTCCCTTCTTATCTATAGAGAATAAGATATGTTTATCCCAGGCATATTTACATTCTGTTATTGTAGATTTACCAGCCACCTCTGCTGGAAGTTTGTTCCAGGCATCTACTACTCTTTCAGAAAAGTAATATATTCTCACGTTGCTTCTGATCTTTCCCCTTTTGCTGTGTCCTCTTGTTCTTAAATTCAGTTTCTTTTCCTAAAAAGAGGGGTAATAACATGAAGAAATGTTCCTACATCTTGGTAGATGTACAGGGAGACTGATGATAGTAACAGGCTATGATTAGTAAGAGGGTGTTGTAAGGGGTGCACTGTACCCGTCTGGAATTTATAGAAATAACACATTACTGTCTTTTTAAGTAGCACACAGGCGTAATGGTTACAGTCTCCAGAACAGGTACTGCTGGTTTCAGTCCCCAACCGGTGAACTTCATTAGGCTATAACACTTGACAAAAAATGAGGACTGAAAGTATATCTTGGAGTTTAGGCAAGTTTTAAAAACTCATTTTAAATATTAGAGAATAATAAATACAATCAAACACACTTGAAAGAAAGAAAACACCATAAAAAAGGTTGTTTTGGCGTATTGTTCATTTTCAGCCAATAGGGGTGGCTGTTTGCTCTGTATGCTTTATAAGAATAGATATAGTAGACACCAGTGACATCTGTAGGCCAGAAGTGGTACTACACTCTGTATATTTTTATTTATCTGTAAAACAAGTTCTTCTATTATAGTAAATATGTTGACTATCCTCACATGTCTTTCTCTTGCAGTGGATCCTCAATAATTCATTTTTGAAGAGGACTTCAAGCCAGCAGCCAAAATGCTGCAGAAAGTGGTCTGTACCCTATTGGTGCCACTTGTATTGATGAAAGTAACAGCTTTGGATGGTAAGTGTTCAGCTAACAAAATGTTTTCTTAAAGGGATTATCTAGGCTTAGATAAACATGGCTACTTTCTTCTAAAAACAGCGCCACTCTTGTCAGTTCCACTAAAGTGAATGGAGCTGGGTTTAGGGGTAGCGCTGTTTTTGCAGAAAAGTAGCAGTTGTTTGTTTGTTTGTTTTTTCCCCCTAATACTGGATAACCCCTTTAACATTCAATTTCTTTAAAAATTATACCTAATTCTTGGAAGGTTGAACGATTACCACCATCAGAGTTTATTATGCAACTTTCCTAGACTCCTGGTTGGCTAGACAGTCTAAAGTTATGAGATGCATCATCCAATTAAATTTAGAGTTTAAATATAATTATACATAATGATAATTCCTTAATTTATAGCGCTAATATATTACTTAGCACTGGGACTGTCATTACGTACATTGTCTCCATAGTCTAAATTCCATTATATTCCCAGAGTGGATGGAAACCATCACAAATACAGGGAGAGAACGTACAAACATTCTTTAGGGGATTTGAACCCACAAACACCGAGAACCACCAACACCAACCACCAAGGGCTCTATTACATGGAGAGTTAATCGGCCGAATTGTGCCAATTATCGCTCCTTGTAATAGGGACAGCAATCAGCCGATGACAATGATCATTGTCTGATTGTTGGTTTAGGTTTGGACCTAAAATCGACAGACGCCGACCGCACATCTCTATGTGTAATAGCGATGCTTGGTCGACGGCTGGCGGTTTCCCAAATACCTGATACCTTACCTCTCCCCACTCCCGGTCTTCTCTCCTGTGCTCTGCAGCTTCCCGGTCCCGCCGACTGCAGCATCTGAGCGGCCTGTCAGCTGACAGGCTGCTCAGTCAATCACAGGCTGCGGCGATCCCATCCTGTGATTGGCTGAGCGGCCAGTCAGCTGACAGGCCGCTCAGATGCTGCAGCTGCCAGGATCGGGAATCTGCGGAGCACGGAAGAGAAGACCAGGAGAAGGGAGAGCGAACGTAACAGGTGTTTGTGTAAGGGCTGCATGGACATCGCTAACGATGTCAATGCAGCCCTTACTGCCCGAATATCGGGCCATCTAATAGGTCAAGTAAACGAGTGCCAATCAAGAAAATCGGCGCTCGCTAAGTAAAATGATCGAGCCGTAGTCTGCCTGTGTAATAGGACCCTAAGTCACCATGTAATGATCTGGCTCATTGTAACCTAATTACTTAACCTAATTACCTAATCTACAGCTCAGTCACCGCCCGGAGAGCCAACCGTGAGCCACTGCCGGTCCTATGAGAAAGAAACATTTACCTGCTGGTGGAAACCAGGGTCTGATGGTGGACTGCCGACCAACTACACCCTACTGTACTGGACTGAAAAGTAAGACTGCTGATCAGTTACATATATATAGTTATATTTTTGTATATAGGAGCAGTATTATAGTAGTTATATTCTTGTATATAGGAGGCAGTATTATAGTAGTTATATTCTTATATATAGGGAGCAGTATTATAGTATATTCTTATATATAGGGGGCAGTATTATAGTAGTTATATTACTGTATATAGGAGCAGTATTATAGTAGTTATATTCTTGTACATAGGAGCAGTATTATAGAAGTTATATTATTGTACATAGGAGGCAGTATTATAGTAGTTGGGTGTAGGTGGTGATACTGTATTGCAGGTGTCTTGCTCTTGATGCAGTGTCTTACATGAAGATTTCATTTTTTTTTCTCTACAGAAATAAAACCCAAGTTGAGTGTCCAGATTATTGGACTTCCGGTCCTAATTCCTGCTACTTTAGTAAAGCGCATTCCTCCATCTGGATGTATTATTTTGTCATCGTAAATGCCTCCAACGCTCTCGGATGGAACACGTCTAAATTATTGGATTTTGAAATAGTTGACATAGGTAAGACATCTTTAAAATAATCCAATGGCTGGTACGATTTACTTGATAAGGGAAAATTGCACTAATAACTGATCTAACCTTGTATCAGCTACATAAACAGCTTTGACTGTATGTTATACATTTAGCAGAGTTGAGTTTGGTAAAACTAGCAAGGTTTACCTGCATGCCTATGTAAAGCCGTTGCCCATATGTAACGTATTGTAACAACACATTAACTTGGGTCATTGAGCCAAAGAGCAAACTCAGTGCCACTACACCCAGAACTGTCTGTGGTCATATCTATGAGCTGCTTGTGCTCCTTCCCCGTCCCCCTCTCTTTATAGATATGACATCTGTTCTTGAGTCATCGTCTAGCACCTATACACTCTGTAAATAGGCCACAGCTTAAATGCTGAGCTGTACAATCCTACAGCCTATGTATATTTATACCATGGAGTCTATAAAAAAAACGTCCCTGGAATATTTGTCAGCATTCTAAGAATGACTTTACCCGTAATTGTAAACTATGTCCTCATCTTTGTACACACTGAACTTAAAAAAACATTGGAGAGAATAAATGACCTTTTACATAATTAGAATTGTATGTGCTATTAGTCACATGACTGATTGTAAGAAAGGCATCTAAACTATTCTATGTTATACTCTTACTGTGTCCAAACTATTTTAATATCTTTCTCTGACTCTTTGTAGTGCAACCCTACCCTCCCAGAAACCTGTCCTTCTCCTATGAGGGTAATGAATCCAGCGTGCCCTATCTGTTGGTGAAATGGAACCCACCGGAAAAAGCTGATGTTAAAATGGGATGGATGACGCTAGAATATCAAGTCCGCCTTAGAGAGGAGAAAAGGCAAATATGGGAGGTAAATCAGGACAAAATAACCAATATAGTTTCCTCATGTAAATGAGTCTAATCTTGGGGGCTCGTCCGTGATTGATTTAAATATACAAAAAAAAAACATTAATACAAAAACATTTTAAGGATTTGTATAAGCTCAATTTTTTGCTAAGATATTTTGCACCTTCTTAAATTTTCACCCAAAAAACTGTTTTTGTACCCTAAACTTTTCCTTAATTTCAACTCCGATTGGGGGCCAGAGATTTTGTTTGGCTGTTAAGGTGCAAAAATACATCCATTATACTTACACAAGTCTCATTTGCAAAGAACCATGTTTGGGGTCTATAGCCATTGCAATAGCCACATTATTGGCTGAAAAATCACCTAACAAAAGTGTAAAAACAAATTTTTCAGCCTCACAAAAACTGCTACCCCTATCTCTGATCACTGGTATCCATCTGATTGTGTGTGTGTGTGTGTGAACATAATATATATACTTTTTTTAATTTATTATGTAACTTTTTTTACTATTGAATGGTTTTTGTTTTTTTTGTTATTGAAAATATAATTTTCATATGTAAGATTCCATATTGTTTTCTCCCATTGTAGGAACATCGTGTGGAACAACAAACCAAGCTGAAAGTATTTAGCTTAACACCAGGGAAAAATTATGTGGTCCAGGTGCGATGTAAGGCCGACACTGGAAAATGGAGTGAATGGAGCGAAGAGGGTTATGTTCAAATCCCTGGAGGTATGGACCAGACAGTGTGATATAGTATATGATTATGAAGCAGCAAATATTTTTTTTTAAGCAGACGTCCAATAGCTATATTAAAAATTTTTTATATGAGCTTGTGCTGGCTGTTTTAATGAGTGCCCATGAGTTAGATATAGCAATGTCTGGTTCCCAGGCTTACTATAGATTGGATGGGCTGTGGTACTGTGTGTATGGTGTTTGCACTACTGCTAGATGTTGTTAGCTACTTCTTGGCTAGGGATATTATTTGTCGCGACGCCAGTGCTAGTCCAGCACGCAGGTGTGATGTTGGTACTTGTTTGTGTATGACCGGTAGTATGTTCCCCAAAATGGTAGGTAACCTTACGGGTTTGCTGAGGGTCCCTTGGGCTCTTGTCACGGCAACCAGGAGTGGCAACTGACCCACCCGGGATGTTGGTATCGCCACCTACAGTAGAGGGGAAAAATAACCCAAGTTATGTGGTGGTGTGTGTGTATAGGTGCAGGTGCAAGAAGAGATAGACAGAGTCCTGTGCGTTTTGAGATATAAAAATATAACAACTTTACTGAAGAGCTTTGAGGATACAACAGTACACGTTTTACAGATAGACATAATCTTGACACAAACTTGAGTGCTTGAGGTACAGTAGGTGCTTGGAAAGAGTAGTAGTAGTGCTTGTAGAAGGTATAGAGAAGAGAAGAGGACTACGCCTGACCGTCGTTCTGCTCCCTGGTATCGTCGAACCTGTCCCAGTTGGGTAGCAAGAGCCCCAGTCGTGGTTATTTGGGTCTAGCCAGGTGCCCGTGGTTTTCCAGTTACCTGTACTGTGCAGTAGGATATGTAGACTTTTATATAACGGTAGCTTTGTCCTACTGGGATCAGCTTCTATTTCTTCAAGAGTCTGTCCTGCACTTTTTAGATGGGTTTCTGGCATGGGCTAGGGTTTTCCTTGGTGGCTGCTCTTCCCTACTTGTGAACTACTTAGTGTAAATAGTAGTTGCTTTAGAAGAAGTCTTTGCCTTTAGCTGCATCTGCGCTCGGTTCCGGTCAGGGTACCTGGCAAAAGTCAGGCCCTGGCTTAACTACAGCAAGAACTGTCTTGTTCGTGTCCTCTATCATTGAGAAACCTGACTAGACTGACTCCAATTCCTCCACCATAGCAACTCCTCCTACAGTGGACTTTGTGTACCTGCCTGTGAGTGGCGGGGCAGAGTGTGTGTAAAGAGAGGCTGAAGAGGATAGGAAAAAAAGAGCACCTCCTGGTGGCCAGCACATAACACATAGTACATATAGATAATTAACCCATAACCTTTCTTCAGCTGTGCATAAATAGTAATACATACCTAAGAAATACTGACACCTAGTGGGGAAACTGCATACTCTCTCTACCACTTGTTTAGCCTGAGAAATTTATGACAGGTGTACAGAAGAAAACACCAGTAGTGGGATACCACATTGGACTTAATCTTTTAAAATCCGTGTATATACTGATCCATAAATGACTTTATCTTTCCAATAGTCACAAAGAAACGTGATCTGACACTCTGGGTATCCATTGCTGTGTTGTCTGTCATCATATGCTTGACAATGATCTGGACAATGGCGCTAAAAGGATGCAGGTAAGTGTATGTAATTGTAAAAGGGGAATGAGCTAAAGGGATACTCCAGTATCAATATTTAAATAAATCACCCCAAGACATATAACTTACTAATATAGTGTTATCACTAATAGTACGGGTTTCAGCAGGTTATTTCTTGATTTACCCCTGGCAGGAAGTTGTGCAGTTCTCATTGTCAGTGTTGTGTTGTCCCTCTCTCCAGAGACAACACCTCCTCCTCTGCTGTCTTAGTAGGTTGGCTTGATCTTGTTTCTGAGCTCTAGCCCCACCTCTTATGTCACCACCTCTGACCAGCCTCTGCAACCACCTCTACACGCCTTTTCCCAGTCATATACATATATATCTTGATTGGGACATTATGCTTTGTGATAAATGATGACACAGGCAGAGGAGCAGAACACAGCAGGTGCTGCAACCTCACTGATTGTGCAATAGTCTACAGTGAAATTAGAACTTTTACAATAGTTTTGAGCTGGGAAATGGCAGGAGTGCTGGGAGAGGGGAATAGCAGGGTGGGAGGATTGTGAGGGTAAGCAATGCATTCTGGGAATTGTACTGAGCAACTGCTCAAGCAGAAAGTACAACTTAATTTTGTATAGTGAGAAAAAGATCAGGCACTCACCCATCAACGTGGAAATTTTCTTCTTTATTATTTCATGGAAAAATCATAAAAACGCAGGGAGAGGGAGCATGGCAAGCAGGTCTCAGCGACGCACGTTTTGTGTCAAACAAACACTTCCTCTAGCTGATGATTTGGACAGAAGTTGTTTGTTACAGAGCACCGCACGGACGTGTATCTATGTGTCTGTATACTAACTGCTGAGACAGGAGCCGTGGTGCCGAGTTGTTTCTACTAGTTGGATTATACAACTTAATTTTGGTTCTCAGCGCCCCAAAACAGAGTTACCAGTACCAGAGCTAGAGCAGACACGTAAGCAATGCTATAGGTTTCTATCTTTATATTTTTTTAAACTGATGCTTAAAAAAATGATTAAAAAATGCCTCCCTGCTCACTAGACAACCCGGGAGCATATCCTATAGATACCATTTTATACCTATAGATACCATCCTATACCATTTTATATGATTATTTGTGTTTATGCTGTCTTTTTTGAATGTTTGACTTATTTTTATCTTTTTAGTTGGATGTCCTGTATATGTCCTCCTGTTCCCGGACCAAAAATTATGGGGTTTGATACCCAACTACTTAAGGTAAATGCTGCTTTTTTGTAAAAAATCATGACCGTAGACATATATATTTCAGTCATTTGCTTAGATTGTAAGGGCTGTAGAGAAACAAGTGTAGTGTATGTCCTAAACTGTGATCCTACATAGATAGCCAGTGTTGGAGGGTGGTGCCCTAAGGCTTCCACCATCTTTGTGACTTTGACTTACCATTCTGTCCAGGTCAGGCCTTCCAAATGGATAAGTTGTTCAGTGGTGAAAGGGAGCCTTCAGTTTCCAGCCTTAACATTCTCCTTGTAGGCTACAGGTTGGGCCAGCATGGTCATTTGGTTATCAAATCCAGCAGAGAAGAGAACCATGTGATTCTATCTCTAAAGGTGGGCATACACCTTTAATAACTGTTGGCCAATCTCTTCCATCCTCCCCGTTCCTGTGCTCCCTACAGGGAGGGGTAACCTGTAGCCATACTGCTCTGGCAGCAGCTTATCTCTCAGAGAACAAAGAAGTCACACAGTGATATTCCATTGTCCACAAACCCTATATCAATCAATATAATCTGATGGTGGAGTCTCAGGAGACCACAGTACACCTTATGATGAGATATAAAGTATATGGGGACCTTTTAAGTGATTTAACTGTCTAGGTAAAAGTACCCATACACCTTAGATTTCAGAGGATTCAACCGACTGTCTAAAGTATATGGCAGCCTCCAAACAGATGATGTGAGGGAAGGGTCGGGCGTGTTGGATCTTCTTGTTGAGAGTGGTTCTGTGGTGGTTAGCTGGTATCTGGTTCACATAGACGAGACAGAAGCCTCCACCAAACGTTTTGCCAAGGGGCCTCCACCAACCTTTTTTCATTGTTGACCTTCCTTAACCCATCAAAGACCACTGTAAGTTAACACACCCTAAAATGTCTGGATTTTAAAGTTCTTCTTCTCTTTTATCAGAGTGGAAAATCTGAAGACTTATTGGGTGCTCTTGGTTGCCAAGGATTTCCTCCAACCTCAGACTGTGAAGACCTTCTGGTGGAATTCTTAGAAGTAGATGACAGCAAAGAGCATCTCATGTCCAGTCCAGAAAAAGACCCTCAGTGCCAACACATGAAAGTTTCCCCTGTGGATACAGACAATGACTCTGGCCGTGGAAGCTGCGATAGCCCCTTTGCTCTCTCTGAAGGAATTAAAGACCAAAGAGTACGATCACAGGGTTTCGAAAGCATCCAGATTGGTGTCCATGATCATCTGGCACCAAGATCCCCTTGGGCCCTACAAAATAATGCCATGGACCCTACATTTTCAAATTTAAATTACAACAAATCCAGTTGCAACTGGTCTGATGACAAAACATCTGGAAACCAGTCACCAAAATCAAATTATCACAATGTTACAGATGTTTGTAAGTTGGCGCTTAGCGTCATGAATGCCAACATGTCGAAGTTCACAATGCCTCCAGAAGACAAGAGGCAACCTATGTACTTTCGAACAATCGAGAACATTGAAGAAGAAAACGCAAACAAACAGAGTGACTTGGGAGACTTTTATTCCAAGGGCGTTGAGGCCGACATGTTGAACTTGTTACTCAACGAGAAAACGCCCTTCACAATGGGTCCTCGAACAATGGACTATGTTGAAGTCCACAAAGTTAACCAAAACAGTGCACTAGCATTAATACCAAAACACAAAGAAAATAACATTATAACGGACCAATATTCTATACTGGTTCCAAGCCAGGAATATTCAAAGGTAGAAAGGGTTGAGGCCGACAATGCATTAGTTTTAATGCAAAATCTAGAGCTTCAAGTAAGTCCGCTGAGTGGTGGAGACGTCATGAAGGAATTCATTCAGAAGCCCCAACAAAGCCAAGCAGAAAAACTCATGGGCTTCATCAAACCTGGTATAAATGAAGGTGACATTAAGAATCTTGGAATGGGTTACATGGACCCATCATGCTTTTTGCCCTGATCCTGTTAGAGGAGGACTAGACTCTTGCACATGGCAGAGACAGCCATGTTATGACTCCACTGGTCTTCAGTTCTCCAAGAACTTGAGTCATCACGCGGTCACTTTATCCCTCTAGCATCAGTGATGTTAATAGTTCTGGTATGGGCTGAGCCTCATAAGGGGCCACACGTAATGGCAGTAGACAGGGATCTAAGTCATGAATGAATCAGGTAATGTTGCCTACACGTCTTGAGATGCTCATCTAGTGCGGTGTTTTCCTGCTTTCGACCATCAGGCTGAATCTATGTCCGTTGGTTCAAAGAGGAACAGCTTATAACTTTTTATGCGAGGAGATTGTCGTTTTCTGCCTCTTTGTGTTGTCTTGGTGTTTTTTTTTGTTTTGTTTTTTTTTTTACTACCTTGTACTTTTGTCACTTTTCGTTTTGTAATGTACACACTTCACAAAAATTGTAAAGAATTTCCTATAGAAAACCAGATCAGATATATGCTTCCATAGACAGTCCACAGGTGTTGGCAGAACTGTCTAGCCTGGGGTGGGGAGCTGTGGAAATGGCTGTGAAGGAATTTTTTTTGCTATGGGTGGTGAGTCTGAGAACCCCTCCTTGTGTCATCTTTAGTCTATTGAAAGCTGTTATCTGATTGGTTATTTTTTAGGGTTAATGGAGCTTAAAGGGAAGGTTCACTTGACTCTCTTCAAGCCAAGGAGTGTGTACTATGATGAGATGTTTTAGAATGTCTACAATACTCAGGCTCTACCTGTATTCTTTTAAAGTGCTCTCTACAGACATTTTATTCTAGACCTTATAATTCACAACATACATTGAAACTACCAGCTAGATGTATTCACAGAATATTTTTATAAGATGTATAATATTAAGTGGAACTTACTTTATATTTCGTGTCCTTCTGGGACAGCCAACTCAAGGATTATGTTTTCAGTTTATTTGATTTTTTTTTTTTGCTGTATAATGTCAGTTTCTAGTCTGCATGTTAAAGCGATTTGGGATTTGCACATATTGCAGAACTACATTCTCCAGCATGCCATAAATTGTGACTTGAGTCAGCTTTAGTGGCAGTGACATCTGCTGGCCATGCAAAGGTACTGCAGGGATTTGTCCATTTTTATTGATCACCAAGAACCTTTCTTTGCACAGTTAAAGAAATAGGTTGCTGTATAGGATTTATATATATATATATACGAATTTGTCAATTCAAGTAAGCACTACATGGTGGCGTGGTGACCCCAGAAACATGGCTAATATATTAGAATTAATTTGTATAAAGTTCTGTTCATTCTCCGTTAATTTTTGGATTGGTTGTGCTGGTCCTGAAGATCACAGCCACAGGGACGGAGTAGATTTTGTCTTTGAGTAGAAAACATTCATATATTCTAATGTCTGCGTGGTCCCTAAGATCAGCCAGCGTAACATTCAGCTTATCTCAGTTGCATTTGACACAGTGAATTGCCATACATATACTATATGTTATTAGTGTTACTTCTAGATGTACAGGTCACTTTCTGACCACAGAGGCAGCCATGGTATTCTATGATGTATCATCCTATTACTGTGATATCAGTGAGGAGATATAAGATGCATACTGATATCACTAGCACTTGTCTGCCTACACTGTGTGTCATCAGTCACTTTAATAGAAGGTCCCTTTCCTTTTACTTGACATTCAGGAAACAACTAAATTCTGGATTTGAAGGTCAAAATGATATCCTTCCCCTCCCTCCAGAGAAGTATAGATACTGCTATGCAGCCCCGTCAGCCTACATTGTGTGGGCTCTATCTCCCTCTCTCCCAGCAGGAAGTCTCAGCACAATCTTACACTCCGCCAGCTGTATATACACAAAGTCTTACTGTATGTGTAGGAAACCGATGACTCTGCCCCAGTTCCGGAGGCGGGGCAACAGTGAATAGTTTCCTTTTTCTTTTTTTTTTGCTATTATCTCGATGGATAAATAGACTATTATCTCATGTTCTACAATGATAACGATACTCAGGCCGTACTTATGCTATCCTACATGTTCTATATTGTCTTTTTCCGTTAGGGATTGTCCAGCTATCCCTCCCTTTTTACATCAATATGACTTATAGGACAATGGGGTTATCCAGGATTAGAAAAAACGCAGTTACTTTCTAACAAGAAAAACAAGGCCATTCCAGTCCCCAGGTTGTGTGTGCTAATAAAATTCAGCTCCATTCACTTTAATAGAACTGAGGTGACAAACCTCATCCAAACTCAGGGAAAGAGTGGCGCTGTTTCATGTATTTTTTTTTTTAAGCCTGGAAAACCCCTTTAAATTTTATAGCTCACTTTATAAGGTCCCTTTCACATTAACCTATGTAAAACTGTGATGTCTTATTAGTCACCTGACAAGTGCCTCTATCTGTGATGCAACTCTTACTTTTATCCCCATAAATTTAAAGGGGTCCATAAAGTTTCCATAAGTGACATTTTGCTAAATGGAGTCTAGCATGTAAATCTCTGCTCATTTTGGACTAAGTAATAAAGAGGGTGGCCCTACTGAGTGATTGAAATCTCCCTATAAGGACTCCTATTGTCAGATAGCTGTCAATCACTGAATAGGACCACCCACTTGACTACTTAGCCCAAAAGAAACAGAGGTTTACAGGAATAAATGACAAGTTATCCTGGAACTTTTCCCACAAAACATGGGCAAATGTCCAGAGATTCATTTTGGGTCAGATTTGGTAAAACCTGACTCGTTTTCAGATTCAGATACCCATCTGGAGTAAATTATGCACAGGGACACTTATCAAGGGTAGGTGTCCCTGCTCCTCTATAGGACACTGAACCCAGAGAATATAGTGAGTTGTGGCTGTAAATCCAATTTTTTTTAAGTTAGTATTGAAAAAGGACATGGGGGTTATATCTGTTATATAGAAGACTGCTGATATGTGTTACATAGTCAATGATAAAATCTGCAGCATATAGTACGTGTGAACATATCCTTAAATGGGTTATTCAGGATTGGAAACAAACATGGCTGCTTTCATTTAAAAAAAAAACCAGTACCACCCTTGTCCTTAGCTTGTGTGTAGCATTACAATTCTGCCCCATTTGTTTCCATGGAACTAAGCAGCAATACCACACACAAACTGAGGACATGAGTGGCGCTGTTTTTTTCTAAATCCTGGAAGACCACTTTAAGCAGAGTTCCTTAACCCATTGCCCTCCAGCTGTTGCAAAACTACAATTCCCATAGTGCTTGATAAGAAAATTTCTTTAACCCAGCATAAACCTAGAAGGGTTTATAAAATTCACAAGCCAATTTTACAGAATCTTGAAAAAAGTAAGCCCAAAATAGTTTTGTTTTTTTTTTTTGTTTGTTTTTTTTACGAATTCCATATGACCCTATAGCTCTGTGCCGGATTATTAGGTTTGCCGGATTATCAAAATTCAACACCTAGACCACCTTCTTCACCACTGCCAATAACCGACCAATAGCCTTACTGTAACCCACACTCAGTCACCTCTCATAGTCTATAGGGGTGTGCAGACTTTTGCATCCACTTTTATTGCCTTGATGCATCTTTTTTGCAGGTTGCACTGGAGCAATAAAAACCTTATTGCAAAATTATTCACACCCCTTCATAGAATTATATATTTACTATTAAGATCTGTACATTTCTGGGGTTTCCTACAAAATGAATGTTTTTCAGGTTTTTCTCTTATTGTTGTTATTGTTTTCTTAGTCCTAATGGGGCAAAAACATCCAGGTTGTCACCCGTAGCCTACTCAGAGATATACCCCTACACCCCCTCCTGTAAGGAGCTGGAAGATACTCCACTTTATTTTACAGATATTTAACAATACATAGAAGATATATAGATGTATATAGAAAAGATATATTTATGGTACAGACTATGAATGATACAGAGATGTTGTTGTTTTTTTTACTTGCCCTAGTTATGCACCTTCTAGTATTTTCTGTAAGCATTGACTCTTTATCTCACATCTGCTAGGTTGTCTAAGATTTTTATTTTTCAGAAACAGCGCCTCTCCTGTGCACAGGCAGTGCCCGGTATTGCAGCTAAAAAATATATATAGATATATAGGACATACAAGTAATGGTTTCTGTATTCTATTTTTCTTAAAGTCAGTGACCTACCCAGGGGCTTGGCTCCCCATTATGACACACATTAGTCTTATTCTTTAACCTTTTATTGATCTTATGATTTGTTTGCCCTTACAGGATTTATTGTCTGGATTTATAAATCATGTCCACAAAGCTATAAGTATAGGGAATGATGACCATTCAGGATTCCATAGGGTGGGCCTATACTTCCTATATACAATGGTGTTTTCCTGCCTTATGTGCCTCAGGATCATCATAACACTATGAAATGTACAGAAATAAATTAGAAAGCTTATAGAAGTTCCATGTCATGTTATATGTTTTATGTTCATATCCAATTACAAGGCTAAGACCAAGGGTGTGTTCATTGAGAGCTCAATGCCAGAAAGCTGTCAATAAGCCACTTTGCCTTGGCCAATGCTTCTAGATACAGGGCTAGGGGAATTAATTGAGCATTTGAAGGGTAGCCTAGCTATGACTTTGTACTTTATGGATTTGCATAGTGCATGTTATTTTACTGATATTTGACTTATTTTCTATTATTTAATGTGAATGGCAAAATTTAAAAAACCATGAAATAGGATTCTGGTTACAAGGTTGATCATATTTAGGGGGAGATTTATCAAAGGGGTGTAAAGTAGAACTGGCTCAGTTGCCCCTAGCAACCAATCAGATTCCAATTTTCACAGATTCCTTGGAAATAAGAGGTGGAATCTGACTGGCTGCTAGAGGCAACTGGTCCAATTGTACTTTACACCAGTTTGATAAATCTGCCCCATAGTCTCCAAAATCACAGTAATACAGTCTGCGGAGGCTATAGATAACCCTCTGCATCTGTCTAGGCAGATAGTGATTGTTACGTGGGCCCCCTTGTATTGATGAGTGTAATAGTCCAGTTCTAATCTCCCATACTATATTAGGTCACTCCATTACTTGTTGCATTGCACATATGTGGATATTTTCAATGTTAACCCATTTGGGGATATGACGTTGTCTATATATCTGATCAGGTTATCACTGCTCGACATGATGAAACAGCAGGGATTGTGTAAATAGTCACCCACTTTGATGGCCTCAGTAGTCCATTAGGTTTTTTTTTTTTTTTGTTTTTTTTGTTTTTAGAAGAGTGCAAGTTCTACATGCCAAACCCATGGATAAGCAAGTTGCACATATGAAGTCGGGTATGTTATTGTCTAATATGCAGTACTGTAAGTGAATGAAACATTAAAGGCATCACTGGTCATGGTGGTTTAGAATTACTCCCCCTCATAAACTCACAATGGGTTATGTAATATAGACAACAATGAATTGATTATCTTTTGGGCCGCCATTACTATCGTTATCGGACACACATCTCTCTGTGTGAACAGGGAACATAGGGCCAACAATGATAATGTATAATTGATGTAGCTGTATGATTGATCCAGCCTTGTGAAGGCTTAATAAACGAGCGCTGATCACTGAGCTCGCCGATCGTTATCAGGGACCCATCGGCCCAGTTCAAAGGGCTTTAAACAGCTATCCAGTAGATAAGGTCATAAGATAAAGCCCACATGACTAGATGTCTCCAATATGGTTATACAAAATAAACATTGATTATAGGTCTGTATTCTTGACTATGTATGAGCAAGTGATGGCCAACAATACACATCAAGATGTCTCACTGGCCCTATGGTGTATGGAATAGTGGCTTATTTTATTTTTTTTATACTTTTTTACCAAAAACCTGTACAGAAACATCTCTTGTAGCAGGATGGGCTCATGGCATACATGCAGAACCCTTCAATATGTCCCCGCCCTTACTCAGTTGTTGGGTCAGGCCAAGTAAGACTTGTTGAAAGGGACACTAAACATGATAGTGAAGAACGATAGAGAGCAACTATGTATCAGTCTGTAAGAATATTAATAGTCATCTTTCCATGCCAATATTGAATATAATATGGAGACTCTATTACCCATAGAGCAATGGGTGTACTGTAGGTAGACAAAATGTTGACTCCCAAGTAGAAACAAGTCGCTCTAATCCCAGTTTGTCTACAGACATTACTATTTCACTTGCCCGCAAGGGAAGAGGGGGAAGCAAAAGATAATATAGTTATGAATACTTTTTAACTTTACGTTGTTATGACTGGCACATGAAGCAAATCTCAGCTCTGTACAGGATCGGTACTTTGGTACATCTTAGAGTGCACCATTTAAATAAAAAAAAATTCTTATTTTTGTATTAAAGGGATTGTCTTAGATAGGCATTGATGGTGTATCACTAGCAATGACAAATTGGTGAAGGTCCAACCCCTGAGATCCCCTGGGATTTTTGCCAATGAGATGTGATTGGATATTGACTGTAGTGTTCCACCATACCCACCGTGGTAGAGTGATTTCCTATCACACAGATAACAATTGATTGGACCTCCCAATTGGATATTGGTGGCACAGCCTAGCGATATGTTACCAATTGCTACCCAGAGACAAGCCCTTTAAAGGAGCTGTCCTAGATTACAAAAACACGGCAACATCTATTTACGCATTACAATCCAAACCCATTCACTTCAATGCAGCTGAGCTGCAATGTCCTCAGCAACCTGTGGACAAGTGTGGTGCTGTTTTTGTAAGAAAGTAGCCATGTTTTTGTAATCCTATACAACCCTTTTAATCTGTAGATAACGGATCTAATTCTTCTCCTCTTGTACATAAACAAGGTACTTCTATTTAGATTTTCAGATTGTATAGTATATATAGATATATATGACTCACCTGTTGTCTCGTATCTTACCTTGATGTACGATGTTGTTATCATGCGGACACTTTACTGCAGAACTATGAATGTCGCCACTTCACTTGATGTAATAAGAAAAGGTTATCAAACCGCTGCCAAAGTTTAATTAAAGCGGTAGTAGCACTTAAACATTGATGCGCTATATATATATATATATGGCTATACACTGCTATATATTATGTATGTCATATGGATTGTATGGTTTGCGTTTATGATCTTGTCTGCCCTCACGGTTGTTTGCATAACTGCATGCATTCTGATGAACTATGATTGTATGAGCCACTAAAGCACTGGGTGAATGGTTTATCTTCTCTTTCTTTCTCTTTTTTTTTTTTTTTTTTTTTTTCAGAGAAAATTCCAAAATTTTATTTCTATTTGTAAAAAAATAATAAAAGAAGTTTAAATAATTTCTTGTCTTTACTTATTAATATTATCATTATCACTATGGGTCAAAGAAGGTGCCCCCCCTTAGGGCCAGTTCACACAGGGTAAAACTGGCTGAAATTTTCGCCGCGGAATCCCGCCTCCTCTCTCCGCGTGTAAGAATTGACAT
Organism: Dendropsophus ebraccatus; assembly: GCF_027789765.1. Taxonomy (NCBI): domain Eukaryota; kingdom Metazoa; phylum Chordata; class Amphibia; order Anura; family Hylidae; genus Dendropsophus; species Dendropsophus ebraccatus. The sequence continues at coordinate 166,734,930 of NC_091456.1, read as the reverse complement.
GTCAAATCTTCAGAGCGGAGAGAGGAGAAGCGCAAGCCTCCCATAGACTGCCAGTATTACTCCGTGTGAACTGGCCCTTTACAGTTACAGAGGTAGCAGTGGCATCCAGGCCTTTATGAGGTTCAAAGTACAAAACGTGTGTGTGTTTGTAGGGGCGGGCGCAAACAGGTAAGAGGGGCCTGGGAACCCGAGATGGGCACACATATATAAAAAATAACAGAATGAACAAAGAAACCCCATTATTATGACTTTTACCATGATGTCTGTGCAGCAGTCTGGATTGAGAGGATCTCAGGGAAGATAGAGGTTATGATGAATACATGTAGATAAATCCTGTCACAGGCCGAGGGGTAATAACTCTCTCCCTCTTCCTGAGGTGAATACTGCCACAGAGGTTAAAGAGAGGGAATGCCCCTAAGTGTTTGGTGATGATGGTACTTGTAGTTCCCCCTGGGGCTTCTCTATTACTGCTGCCTGAGGTGTTAATGGAGAAGCCCTTGATGGTAATGAGGTGCAGCGAAAAATCAGACAACAAGGAGACGAAGCAGTGAGGGGGCAACTGTGACTTTTACTTGCATAAGTATATAACTTAAACAGCTTCCTTATGCTTAATATCTGTCAATATGGCCGTCTGCCAGAGATGGGTCGCTGTTACAGTGGGGATTGGTGTATATGGAGTCGCCCATTTGTATGCAGGCAGTAAACCACTATCCAGTGGGATGAGAGTCCTTTAGAGTTATCTGGGCATGGCCGTAAACCACAACGTTTTGAATCCCAGAAGAACTAAGGGCACTTTGAGAAATTATCCCTCGGCTTGAAACAGTGCCTAGTGAGTGAACATAATCATGCTTCCTCGCTGGTCAATCTCCATGCAGCTTGATGTTCCTGTGTCTAGTTACACATAATATTCATGAATGTAAGATCCATGGGATTGTAGACAACCTCTCTGGATGTGACCCCAGGAAATCGATGACAGATAATACAAATGGTAACAAAAGAGCCCAGAAAAACTTCTAAAGAGATTAAGGGTACAAATCCACACACCGTATATGCAGCTTATTTACTGCTGCGATACGCAGCAAATACGCAGCAAATACGCAACAAACACGCAACAAATACGCAGCAGATTAGATCTAAATAACTGGACACAGCATCAAATCTGCACCATCAAATCTGCTGCGTTTTTGCTGCGTATCTGCTGTGTATACGGTGTGTGGGTTTGTACCCTAAAGGTGAACTTCAAGCTCAAGGAAAATCAGTGTCAGATAGCACCATCTGTCACTGAGCCAAAGTGGACATCATGGGAGACAACCAAGGAGGACACCATTGTTGAGAAAAAAAATCATGAAAACGCCAGACTGGAATTTGCCAAACTACAGGTCGACAAGCAACAATGCTTCTGGGAGAAATTCCTAAGGACAGATGAGACAAAAATGGAAATTTTTGAACATCATATGTTCACAGACGGAAAAATGGACGGACAATTTTAGGCTCCGTTCCCACTGAGCAAAGCTAGCGGAATTCCGCGACGGAATTGTCCGCCGCGGAATGCCGTTAGCCTCCCGCTCATAATGGGATTCTATGGGAGGCGCGCGCTCCTGCCCTGTCCGCGCTGAAGAATGAACATGTTCATTCTTCAGCGCGTACAGAGCAGCAGCGCGCGCCTCCCATAGACTCCCATTATGAGCGGGAGGCTAACTGCATTCCGCGGCGGACAATTACGTCGCGGAATTCCGCTAGCTTTGCTCAGTGGGAACGGGGCCTTACAACTTTCTAACACCTACTCAGTCAGCTCTCCCTCCCTACACTAACTACCACTGTGAAAATTGTGGCCTAACTAAATTCAGATGCTGTCCCTGTTCGTTTCACTGAAGGGCACAAGAATCAGGAAAGACTGAGAAAATTCGCCTCAGCGTTGTGTTTATAGCATGTACGTATGCTAATCATACAGCCAATCACAATAATGCCAGTAGTAAACATGGCTACTACATTACCTGATGTGTCCTACTTTCCCCATATATTTATTGGCTCTTTCAAATTGGTGAGAGAAAACTTGAGCAGTTGTGTACATCGCAAGATAAACATTCACGTGTTTAAATATGTTCAAAAATGATCGTTATAACCATTCCGATTATCAAACAAACTGTTCTTGATCGCCAAACGCAAACAATTAGCATCATGTTTGTACGAACATGTTCGCTCATCACTAATCAAGAAAAGATTGGACAAGAAACATTGGACTATTGTGAAGTGGCCTTCGATGAGCCTCAACCTAAATCCTATTGTGCATCTTTGGAGGGAGCTGAAACATGCCATCTGGAAAAGGCACCCTTCACGCACCAGAAAACTGGAGCAGTTTATGAGTGAAAATACCTGTCGAGAAGGGGCAGAAGTCTCATACACTGTTACAGGAATCATTTAGTTGCAGAAGGTTGTGCAACAAAATATTAAGTTAAGGGTACCATCATTTTCTGTCCAGTTTTATTTATTTTTTTATTTTAGTTGAAGCATGGTCTGACTTTCATTTGTTAATTTTTAATGAAATAAATTTTTATTTATTATTACTTTTGTCAGATTAAACTTATTTCTTTCATTAAACGAGAGGTACCCACAATTTCGTCCACGTGTGTATAAACATAGTGGTATGAGCCAAAGGTCGGGGTTAAATCAAGTTCAGTTGCCGACCTTGTAGTGAAACCTAGGAAAAGATTGACAAGTGCGGTTAATAAAGCAAAACAGCAACACATAAAATGTCACGGCTCAGCACTTTACAGGGTGCACTGACTTTTGGATGACATTGCAGTCTACTACAGATTGCACCACAATATTATAATGATAATCAGGTGTGTTTTGTGGGGGGGATGCATCTTGCTTGGTGCAATTTACAGCCTTGTATCTGGAGGTACAGCATGTAGGGTCCTGTCCATCAATTTGTGGTGTTTTTTTTTTTTATCCCTTTTGTACCCCGTATGAGGCTGTCTAGTTCAGTCAGACATATGCTGCATTCAGTCTACACTAAAGAGGTATCTGCTGGAAATCTGTATTTGACCTCTAACAGAAGGAGAGAGAGTATTGTCAGAAGGGAAAAGAAAGTACGATTGCCCTCCTGCATCTACTAGATCAGAACTGGGCAATATAAAGCCCGAGGCCACATCCGGGCCTGCTAACTTATCTTGACCAGCCCGCTTCAGCATCCCTAGAAGCTGCGGATGTGCAGCTTCTAGGAATGCTCCATCGCTGTTATGTTCAGGCCGCTCACTGCATGGTGAGCAGGCTGTACATAAGGCAGAGAAGTCACCTGTCAGCATCCTGCTGTTCTATTCATTGACATACACCATGGCCACAGCCTATGAGCAGCTGGGACGTGATATCTACAGCAGGCTTAATGATATGAGGATCTGTCCCACGGGTCACAGACTAGAGCCAGAAGATGGAAAGAGCTGCTCCCTGCCTGGAATAGGTGAGTATGATGTTTTTTTTTGTTTGTTTGTTTTTATGTTGGAGCACAACAGGGATGGGGGCACATTTTTACACAGGGGCCCTTTGTGGTCTGCGTCCGCCCCTGTGTCAAAGCGTCTGTGGTGCTGATCGTTACGTTTAGATTCATGGGGCCCAAAAATATAATGTTCGGAGTGCTGTTGACATGCCAGCGTACATACCCCTACTCTCTTGTCACTCCTTACAGGGACTACCACCTGCCTCACCACCATCCCCACCAGAACTGAGTTAAGTATATTGGTATGGCCCTTGAAAACCATTTCAATTTTTTATGTGACTGTCTGGAAGAATTAATTGCCCACCCCTGTACTAGACTCTTAAAGGGCCTCTGGTTGAACCCAGTGCACCTTTTCACCCTGCACCCTGCCATAGGGAATTGTAGCGCAACCAACCACGAGTCATTTCACTACTACGCCGTGTGAACATGATCCTGTAGCAAAGTGACTGTATTTGGAATCAGCTTGGGTAAAGGAATTGCCCCTGAGCATATAGATAAAAGTATTCTGTCTAGACAACCCCTTTAAGGTACATGCAGACATGACAAAGTTCTGTGACCACCAGGAAGGTGCCCAGAGTCCATCTATATGCAAAAGAAGAGCCCCTCATTAAAGAGTCTCGAAACACAGGACTAGCCAGATATCCCTCCGGGAAGGACCCAGCCAAGGGGTGGCTCCGGTAGGGAAACCACCAAAACCACCATATTAAGTGGCAATGTAATCACAAGGGAAAAACCAAGGCCAGGTATCCATCCACATACAGCTGCTTCAGGGTGTTGCCCCTCAACAGTAAGGAGCAGGATTTTGGCTAGGTGGGAGCAATGCCTAGTAGAGCCATAAGAGAAACAGATTGCTGTGTGTTGACCCCGTGGAGGTATGGCTGGTCACTTGCCAGATGGGTAAGCGTGACGCCAGTCCTATGGTGGTTGGCCGAGATATAGCCTTGCCCGGTGGTATTTTGTCGTGACGCCAGTGTCGGTTGGGCACGCAGGTATGGTGGCACACCTGCTTTTATTTAGTGGCCTGGCTATACCTTGTTACCTTGTGGACAGTGACCTGCAGGGCTGTTGCAGGGTCCCTTTGGTGCTTATCACAGTGGTCCGGAGGGGAGTACTGACTAGAGGTGATCAAACATCGGAAAATCTTAGGTTCTATAGAACTCGAACCTTGTCGAACCTTCTGCATTTGATTCCTGATGCCTTTCCGATTCGTGGAGGAGGAGACAGCCCGGGAACCGCCTGGAATTCTGGGATTCAGCCTAGGTAATAGGCTGAATCCCAGAATTCCAGGCAATACCCAGGCTGTCTCCTCCTTTCCCACTGGAACGGGAAGGCATCGGCAATCAAATGTGGAAGGTTCGACAAGGTGCGAGTTCTATAGAACCTAAAATTTTAAGATGTTCGATCATCTCTAGTAGTGACCCACCCAGACTATTAGTACTGCCACCCACAGAAAGGTGAGATGACCCGAGGAAGTTGTGTGTGCTGTGTCGTTGCTTGGCAAGGAGTCTCTTTAGCATAAATATAATCTTTTTTACTCTTAAGATACTTGAGGTAGGCAGCAGATAATACAGCTTTGCCTTAAAACAATACTTTACACTTGATAAGTTACTTAAAGGGGTTGTCCGGCGATAAAAAATTATTCACAGAATAACACACATTACAAAGTTATACAACTTTGTAATGTATGTTATGTCTGTGAATGGCCCCCTTCCCCGTGTCCCACCACCCCCACCCGTGTACCCGTAAGTGTGGTGCGCTATACATTACCTGTCACGTGCCGACCACGGTCTCCGATCCTCAGCAGTGACGTCTTCTTTGGGAGGCCGGCGGATCTTCCCGAGTGCCGGCCGCCCTCTGCAGCGTCATCCGAAGCTCAGCCGCGATTGGCTGAGCATAACTGTGCTCAGCCAATCGCGGCTGAGCAGCTGATGACGTGGCCGCGTCATCAGCCGCTCAGCCGCGATTGGCTGAGCACAGTTATGCTCAGCCAATCGCGGCTGAGCTTCGGATGACGCTGCAGAGGGTGGCCGGCACTCGGGAAGATCCGCCGGCCTCCCGAAGAAGACGTCACTGCTGAGGATCGGAGACCGTGGACGACACGAGATGCGGTGAGTATAATGCACCACACTTCCGGGTCTAGTGTGGGTGGGGGGAAACACGGGGAAGGGGGCCATTCACAGATATAACATACATTACAAAGTTGTATAACTTTGTAATGTGTGTTATTCTGTGAATAATTTTTTATCGCCGGACAACCCCTTTAATACTTTAGAGTCCAGATCTGCACTGAGAGTAGTAGGAGTGATACAGTCGTGCTGACTGAGTTGCATGATGAGAGGTCGAAGGGAGGATCAGAAGAGTAGAGAGAAGGATGTCGAGAGTCCAAAGCCAAGTAGTACTGCGCTCTGCAGGAACTTCAGAGGTAGAAATAGAAGAATACTTGAGAGTAGAGAGAACACTTGTGCCTGTGTTTTGACTCTTTGGTCTTTGAACCACCTATTGCCCACCAGTGCCGAGTGACCTGTCCTAGAGGGCTAAACAAAAGCCCCAGACCTTGTTACCTTGTTACGAAGGATGTAACCGATAGCAACACCCATTGTGAACACCACTGCTGATCTCAGGGAGACCAGCCAAAGATAGCTCAGGCTACTGTGATACAACTACTTTTATCTGGAGTACCACAACTCCCTTATGCTCCTACGCAAAGTCTGCATCTCCCTGTGGGTATCACACAAGTATATATCTGGAATATAATATAATATCATGCTAAGTTTCCCTCAAATTTCTGGAAAACTCTTCAGCTTATGCAAAAAGTTTACATTAAAGACTATTCATCCTCTTGGCCACAATTGTTGGAAATTCCTCTTCCCAGATCTGAATCACGAGGCAGCTCCATGGTAACATGTAGCTGGGCAGTTGTCCAGGAATGCAGATCACCATCCCATTATTACAACTCACTGCAGCCACAATTTTTTCTTTTTTAAAAAAAAAACAAAAAAAAAACTCTTTTTAGTTTTTTTTTAATCTAGTTTTTTTAAATTCTTTTTATCCATGGTCATAAACTAAATATAGGGTGTAAATGGTGGATATTAATAGTCCTTTTCAGAGATGACAGAAGTATATGACTCCCCTGGCCATCCCGCTCTCGCCCTGAGTGTGGAGGAAAGAGGGGAAAAAAAAAAAAAAAAATCTAGTTTAGACTTTTCCAAAGTTTTTCATTCTTTCCCAAGCTTTTTTACCCTCATACCATATTCTCTCATACCTGTTTATTTGCTCAACCAAATGTAGCCAGTTTTTAAGAATGACCAACCTAGCCAGGAACAGTAGTTGACCACTCTGCTGATTACAGGTAACAAGGTCTGGGGCTTGTTTCACCCTCTAGGACCCGACACTGGTGGGCAATTGGTGGTGCTAAGACCAGAGATTCAAAACACAGGAACAAGTATTCTCTCTTCTCTCAAGTATTCTATTTCTACCTCCGAAGTTCTGGCAGAGCGCAGTATTACATTGGGTTGGGACTCTCTCGACATCCTCCTCTCTACTCTACTGGTCCTCTATTTCACCTTTCATAAAGCAACTCAGTCAGCACGAGTGTATCACTCCTTCTACTCTCATTACAGATCTGACTTATCAAGTGTAAAGTATTGTATCAAGGTAAAGCTGTATTATCTGCTGCCTACCTCAAGTATCTTCTGAGTAAAAAAGATTATATTTATGCTAAAGAGTCTCTGTGATTCCTTGTCCAGCACCGACACAGCACACACACCTTCCTTGGGTCATCTTCCCTTTCTGTGGGTGGCAGTGCCAATAGTCTGGGTGGGTCACTACTCCACTCCGGACCACCGTGATAAGTACCCATGGGACCCCGCAACAACCCGGCAGGTCACTGTACACAGGGGAATAAGGTATAGCCAGCCCACTAAAATAAAAGCAGGTGTGCCACCATACCTGTGTGCCCAACTGGCACTGGTGTCACAACACATTACCACCGGGCAAGGCTATATCTCGGCCAACCACCACAGAAGTGGCGTCACACCTAACCATCTGGCAAGTGACTGGCCGCGCCTCCACTCCGGGGGTGAGCACAACACCTCCATCCGACTTCTTCACAGAATCTATTAAGTGTGGTCCTTCCTCTTACCTTCCCTCGCCCCAACCCCCTCCTGTCTCTATCCTGGTCCATCGTGCAATTGAAGTCTCCTCCGTTGTACAACTTCTCATACTCCTTGTCAGCTAAAAAGGAGGTCAACCGTACCAACACTTCGGCAGAAAAAGGTGGGGATTGTATATAAAGGCCAACACCGTCTTAGCATTATTCCAGAAAGCATATATAAATACAAATATGCCATTGTTGTCAATCAAGGCTTGGTATACCGTGATAGCCACACCCCTATGTATAAGTACTGACACACTTCTTGAGTATTTTAAACCATAGGGGTGGTATTCCTTTACTGCCCACCTCCTTCTTATTATATTTAGTGATTCCTCCGTCAGGTAGGTTTCTATTAAACACACAATTGCCGGTAAATGACAATTCACTGGGTCATAGATGGTACATCTTTTTCTCCTATCTTGCAACCCCCTTACATTCCATATCAAGAATTTTCCAACCATTTGTAGCAGCAGGTAAGAGAAATAAACTAAAGGAGAAATTGTCGACATAGAAAAAAAAACTCCCACAAATCTCCACACTCGGGCCGCTCCACTCATCCCACAGGATCTCTGAGGGAACAATCGCAATTTCTGTACAAAGAGTGTTGCATTTCTGTACAAATGCAACACTATCTCCTCCCTCCACCCCCACAATTTGGACATTGCATCTACGAGATCTGTCCTCTAAGTCCTCAATTTTCTTTTTCATCCATATTGACTCTTTTTTTGTGTTTGTCCATTTAGTTTTGAATCTCTGTGTTGCTTGCTTGGTACTCTCTCCTCCATCGCTTTAATTCTGTCCCGAATTTTATTAAGGTCATCCCTTATAAGTTGTATATCAGTCCTGACCAAGTCCGCAGACCCTAACAGTTTAGCTAAAGATTTATTAGATTTTTGCACTTCCCCCAATATCATTTCTAACATCGGTGGAGTTGTATTCTCCTGCTGTTCTGTGCTTTCATCACCTGTGGCATCTAGAGATGAGCGAACCTCAAGCATGCTGGAGTCCATCCGAACCCAAACGATCGGCATTTGATTAGCTGGGGCTGCTGAACTTGGATAAAGCTCTAAGGTTGTCTGGAAAACATGGAAACAGCCAATGACTATATCCATGATTTCCACATAGCCTTAGGGCTTTATCCAACTTCAGCAGCCACTGCTAATCAAATGCCGAATGTTCGGGTTCGGATGGACTCGAGCATGCTCCAGGTTCACTCATCTCTAGTGGCATCCAATTCCAAAACCGTGAATCTAGAGCCACTGCTGGCATCTGCTGCTTTTGGGCTCTAGTGGAAATGGCCTCAGTGGCCGTTTTTAAGAGTTTATCAATTTTAGGAGCTGTAACTTTATCCTTAGGGCCCACTGCCGTCCTTGCAACTCCTGTGTCAGAAGAATGCTGCGGAAGGATCGTGTAGGGTCTTATTACAGCCCGGCCCCTGATACTAAGTCATTGCTGTGTGTGCTGTGTTCCTCAGCAGCCAGAGCAAGCAGCAGCAGTTGGATCGCTGCCAGTTTGTACAGCTGATCAGGGAGTTGAACTCCTCAGATATTCTGGAGACGCTAGATGAACAGAAGAGAGCTGCATTCCAGCTATTTCTGCTGAATAAAAGAGGGGAAGAAACTCATATTACTGGGACAGGAAAATAGCCACAGAGCAGGACTCTGAACCTGGATCTTCCCACCTAGGCTCTGCTACATCAGAGAGGTCACACAGATGGGAGTCCACGCTTAAACAGAGGGACTTTCTGTGATGAAAATGTTTATTAAAGTATTGTATTGCCCCACAAAAGTTATACAAATCCCCAATATACACTTATTACGGGAAATGCTTATAAAGTGCTTTTTTTCCCCTGCACTTACTACTGCATCAAGGCTTCACTTCCTGGATAAAACGGTGATGTCACTTCCTGGATAACATGGTGATGTCACAACCCGACTCCCAGAGCTGTGCGGCTGTGGCTGCTGGAGAGGATGATGGCAGGGGGACACTGAGGGACACCGGGCACTGGAGGGACACTGAGCATCCCTCAGGAAGTGAAGCCTTGATGTAGTAGTAAGTGCAGGGGAAAGGCACTATATAAGCCCCGTAATAAGTGTATATTGGTGATTTGTATAACTTTTGGGGGGTAATACAACACTTTAATAAAAATTCTTCTTCTGCTTTAATACCGTTTAGAGATGAGCACAACTCAAGCATGCTCGAATCAGATCATTCAGCATGCTCAAGATGCACTCATCTCTAATATCTAGAGATATGAAATAGATAGATATATAGACAGATAGCAGCCCAGACAGGTTGGTATAGGGGGGAAAACAGGATTGTCCCACAAGGGTCCGCACATTTAGGCTACATTTACACATTCCATACAATTGTCCCTGGTTGCGGATCCACGACCATGGACAAGTTTAGGTACCATTAAAGGGAACCTGTCACCCCCTGTGCCGGGGTGACAGGCTCCCGACCCCCCATTAGAGCCCCCTATACTCACCTGATCCCGCCGGGTCCCGCTTCTGGATCCGGTCGGGTGACGGAGATCTCAGCCGCTGCAGCCCGGCGCGCGCGCTGAGAGATGAGTCCAACGCTCATAGAGAATGACGGAGCGCTGGACTCTCCTGTCATTCTCTATGAGCGTTGGACTCATCTCTCAGCGCGCGCGCCGGGCTGCAGCGGCTGAGATCTCCGTCACCCGACCGGATCCAGAAGCGGGACCCGGCGGGATCAGGTGAGTATAGGGGGCTCTAACGGGGGGTCGGGAGCCTGTCACCCCGGCACGGGGGGTGACAGGTTCCCTTTAAAGTGAAAGCAGCCATTTATATGATCTGTGCCGAGACCCGCACCGCGAAAAAATAGTACATGTGGTGGCATGGATCAACCCCCCCCCCCCCCCCCCGACTGCAGAGATGACAGGAGAGCATGATGTGCGCTCCTGTCATCGCATTTACTACTCACATATTCCCCCGTACTGACCAGCTTTATGTTCACCATAAGTAGCCTGAAGTACGCTGCTTTCTTCTTCCGGCAGCATAGTCCAGGCCACTTCCAGCAAACGTGTGCAGCCAGCAGGCACGGGGGAATAGGTGAGTAGTAGATGTGATGACAGGTGCACACATCATGCTCTCCTGTCATCTTTCTGGGAAGGGTTGGGGGGGATCAGTGATGGGCGGAGGGAGGGCTCCAGCTAAGAGATTCGTGCCACAATCCTCCTCCAGATCGCGCCACGGATCATGTGAATAAGGCCTTAGGGCTAATACTTCCAGCTTGATGGAATAAGATAGGTATATCTTTATGGTTTATGGAAGAGTGTATTTATTTATTTCTATACCTATTGTAAGCAGGGCCGTATTTACCACTAGGCACCCGTGGTCCAGTGCCTAGGGCAGCACCTTGCACCTTGTTTTTTTAAGCCTTCCACCTCCCGTTTAGACTTGCCAGTAAATCTGGTGTCTTTTCGAGGGGGCGCAGGGGTGGGGAGGTATGGTGATATTGGTCAGGTATGGTATGGCTGTGTTATCCAGTCTCATATTATTCAGTCATTAGGCTGAGGTAGGATAGGTATGATTTGTCCCTTGTATACTGGTATTATCATTGGCCTGGATATGCAGTAACAGTATGGTTATCATATTTCATTGCTCAGGATACGTGCTCTATTATTTGTCCCTTGTATAGTGTTATGATTGGTGATAACAGCCTTTTTATACTGGGTTGTATTCAGTCACTGTATGATATTTAGTAACTATGTAGTGGTAATATGTGATTATTATGTTTACACAGTTTGGTTGCTTTTTGCTGTAGTTTTGGTTAAAGTATTCCAGATTTCCACAGTGTTTTTGAAGGCAGGTCAGGCTGACGCTAAAAGAAAACAGGGAGGGATCTGCCTCCTCCTCTCCCATCTCCTCCTCTTTCCCTTTCTAGTAGTGTCTCTAAACTCGGGACAGTCGCTGCAGCCATGAGGTCCCTGACTGTAAACTACTGCAAACTCCTCACCCCACTTCGACCCAGTGCAGGTAAGGGACACTGTGTGCGGCAGTATAGGAAGTTCTGTGTGCAGAGAAAATGCATCTGGAGCAGAGACTTTAAGTGAGACGCTATCTGAGAGCTCTGCAAAGTGTGTGCCAGCATGAGAGAGATTCACTGTTGGATTCACTGGCTATTTGCAGGGCCCTTTCTAGGTAGTTTTGACTATAAGGCAGATCTTGCTAAAAGTTCTTGCTATGAAGAAGCAGTGTGTGTATTATGGCATAGAGTAGTGTTGTCCATTTTCAACTTGAGGCAAAAATTAAAAAGACATTCAGTAACGAGCAGGTGACGTCTTCTTTGATCTGAGGCGTCACTTTTCTTTTCCTCTCCTTCTGGTCAAGACCACCATGATGATTTCTTGCAGCTACAATTCATCTCTTTTGAACCTGTCACACAAACATCTTAGACTCCGCCGTTTTACAACTTACACTTTTTTGTGTCATGTGCAGTAAAGTCAGTAGGTATTTGGATTGCCCCCTGTATGTAGAATCCCCTGCTGTACCCCCATATAGTAATAATGTCCAGTGTTGTGCCCCACAGTAATAATACCTCCTCCTGTGCCCTCCATATAGTAATTATGCGCCTTCTGTACCTCCATATAGTAATGTCTCACTGCTGTTCCTCCTTATAGTAATAATGCCCCCTGCTGTACCCTCCATATAGTAATAATGTCCTCTGCTGTACCCTCATATAGTTATAAATAATGCCTCCTGTTGTCCCCCCACATAGTAACAATGCCTTCTGCTGTGCCCTCCATATAGTAAAAATACTCCCTGCTGTGACGCTGCAGTACTGCAATGAAACTTCAGCATGTGTGAACATAGCCCTAATTTCACTGCAGAGTTTTGCACAGTGAAGGTGCAGCACCTGCTTCTGGCTGGTCAGAGATGATGAATCACTCAGGAGACTGGGGTATCCAGCCAAGCCTCCTGTGACATCATGCCCTGCCCCCTGTCTGCATCATCAGCCTGCGCTCAGCAAACACACACAATGTGAGACAGAAGCATGGAATATTTGTCTCCTAAGGTGGGAGAGCAGTGGGAGCAGGAGACAATGTGGATTGGCAGTTATCTTCACTTCCTGGATGTCAATCAGCTACCAGTGTGGCAGAACGGCAGAGATATGGTAATACAATATATAAACACATCCATATAACTTTTAATGTACTTAAATAGAAGTTTTCCTTATCTGGAGTTCCCCTTTAACATGACCCTAGACATCTCCACAATAAAATACCAAGAAGATTTAGCAGAGCTAACTATGAATGTTATACACTGCTATACACTATAATGTTAGAGGGTAACCAGCAGCCGGGTCTACATATAGGGGGGCAGAGGTCACGGTTGCACCTAGCCCTGTGGTCTATGCCGGGTTCTCTGCTACAAGAAGATGCCATTGTTATAAGCGGCAGATAGGAGGTGGGGGACCTGTACATAGATATTGATTGTACCTAATAGTGTCTTGCAGATGTTTGTCAGGCAATGAGCCCAAAATGCCCCCCTGTGACTTTGTGCCAGACAAATATGAGGTAAGTGTCCTACTGAGCTTATAGCTCATATAGATGAGGGGAGGATCTCTCTGATCAGCACTCATTTACTGAGACTTTTGGATCGTTCATGTAGCCCGGTAAATTTATCATTGTTGGCTGCACCACACTTTGAGTGAACAAATGATAAAGTCAGAATTATATCTTTCCGATAATTCGTTTTTCAGGAGTCCATCATGACAGCACCACTTGGAGATTGATCCCATTAGTCCTAATAGGAACAGGAAGCACAGAGATGTTAAAATAGGCCCCTCCCAGGACAAGCCTCGGTGTTTTATAAATTACTATTAACATAGCAAACAACACAAATAATAAATGGGTGCTGTCATGATGGACTCCTGAAAAACGAATCATCGGTAAGATATAATGCTAACTTTTCATTACGTCCAGTCATGACAGCACCACCTGAAGATATACCAGATTACCTTAGAGAGGGACCACAGCCTGCAGCACTTTCCGTCTGAATGCCAAGTCCTGAGACAAGGCTACATTAAGCTTGTAGTGTCAAAAGAAGGTGTGTGGTATTCCCACGTTGCCGCTCAACATATCTGCTCCAATGTGGCTGATTCTCAGCCCAGGAGACGAAAACTGCTCTCGTAGAATGAGCTTTCAAATTTTCCGGCACTTCTTTGTCTGCCAGCTTGTAAGCTTCGAAAATAGTAGACTTCTTTCATCTGGCAATGGATGCCTTGGAGGCCTTACCTTTATTAGGTCCTCGAAACTGTAAGAGTAGGTTTTGAGTCCTTTCTCCATTCTTTAGAAGCCTGCAGGTATGCAATTACAGATCTACGCAGATCCAACGTATGAAAAGTCATCTCTTTCGCATTCTTTGGTGGGTCACAAAAGGATGGTAGAATTATGTCTTGTGATCTATGAAAATTAGAGACAACTTTGGGAAGAAAAGATGGATCAAGCTTTATGATGATTCTATCTTCTAGAATGATCAGGAAAGGTTCTTAAGAGGATAGTGCTTGGATTTCACAAACTCTTCTAGCCAATGTAATTATAGTGCTTAAAAAGCACTATATTGTAATCCGTATTCTTCTTCCGTTAGTGAAAAAAAATCTCCTCACTTTTTTGTTTTTCTTGGTGGCGAACGGGTCCACTTCTGGAGACCCCCATTTTAAAATCAGGATCTGGAAGACTTCCGGATTAAGGCTTCATTCTCCAGGATGTATCTTTTGTCGACTTAGAAAGTGGGCTACAGAGTTTAGGGAGCCTTTGAGGTGAACTGCGGTCAGTGACGCCAGGTGAAGTTCTTCCCAGACAAATTTTTTTTTGGCCAGAAACTGAAGTGGTTTGTGTCGGGTGCTGCCTTGTTGATTTATGAAGGCTACTGTCATGGCATTGTCTGGGTAAACCTCCACATGCTGGTGATGAAGATGGTTTTTTGCTGCTTTTAGAGCTTTGTACACCGCCTTTAGCTCTCAAAAGTTGGAGGGGTTCTGACGAGTCCCTTTCCTGCACTCTCCCTGAAACAGAAGGTCTTTGATGTGGGCTCCCCAGCCCCACCTGCTTGCATCTGTAGTTAGGCACACATCTGATGAGGGAACCAAAGCCGACCTTTGTTTAGATTTGATTCCTGACACCATTATTTTAGGGATATTTTTATCTGAGGTATTTCTGACATCTTCCTGTCCAATGATAGTGGAGTCTGGTTCCAAACCCTCAGGATCTGCGACTGAAGGGCTCAAGAGTGACTTTGACACCATGGGACGGCCTGGATGCAAGATGTCATGGAGCCTAAAAGAGACATTGCTTTTCGAATGGTTTACTGACCTTTTCTTTGCAAACGTCTTGAACTTTCCCAAGAGAGAGGAGATCTTTGCTGGAGGAAGGAAGGTCATCTGACGTTCTGTGTCCAGTATCATCCCTAGAAACTTCTTTGGCCACGTTGACAATCCCACCTAGGTTTTGGAGCCAAGAAACAGTCAGATTGATGTCTTTTTCTAACTGACCCTGTGTTTGGGATACTTACAATAGATCGTCCAGATAAGGGACGATTTTTACTCCTTTTAACCTCAGATGCGCCATAACCTCCACCTGATTTTTGTGAATATCTGAGGAGCTGTTGCTATCCCGAAGTGTAGAGCTTTAAACTGAAAATGAAGCATTTGAAGATTGTGAAGGGAATTGCACAAAGTTTAGTTTTTGACAAGTTATCCCTCTGCCAACTTTTCAGCCACAGAGCTCTTCTAGTAGTATTAGATAGAGCCACAGCCTTTACTGCAAAACGGAATGACTCAGACGAGACGTCCACCAGAAAGACAGTAGCCAGTTTTAGCATAGGAACTGAAGAAAGTAAATCCTCTCTAGAGGTTTTATCTTCAATGCGCTTTTCTAGTTCTTCTAGCCAAACAAAAAGGGACCTGGCCATACTTGTGGCAGCTATTTTGGGGTTTATGGCTGCCGCAGAGGCATCCCAAGACCTGCAAAGAAGGCCATCCATCTCACGATCAATAGAATCTTTAAGTTGGGAACCATCCTCAAAGGGTAAAGAATTTTTTTAACAACTTTGGCAACTTGAACATCTATTTTTGGGGACTGAGGACTAGCGGCATGAGAGCACCGCACCACCGCAGCGTGAACTCCTGGAGTGTGGCAGCGGGGACTACAGGGACCAGAAGGCATAGGCGAACCTCGCAATCTGGTGCAGGGGTGGGAGCGAAGGGACCCGAGGGACTGATCCAGCAGTCTGCCAGCCCCCTGGACCAGGAGAGTAACAACTCATTGCTAGTCCTGATAGGAACAGGAAAACACTGAGGCTTGTCCGGGGAGGGGCCTATTTTAACATCTCTGTGCTTCCTGTTCCTATTAGGACTAAAGGGATCAATCTCCAGGTGGTGCAGTCATGACTGAACATAATGAAAAAATAATTTTATTGGCCAAACAAAAGATGCAATTAGCCAACAAATGGGAATCTTCTCTGGGTCATCGCTGGCCCCTTTACACAGGCCTACAAATATGCTCATTCACATTTTAATCGGCCTCTAGTCCATGATATAAGCCAGGCCTCAGTTGCTGGGATGGATTGCATATGCATTTTCTGTGCTGGTAGTCTTATGGGCAAGCCCAATACTACATGGGGGAACGCACTTGTTTTGTATATAAGCACTAGTTTGGTATATACATATACTAGTGTTATATGTTTACATGTCTACTCTTCTGGGTGCCTTATATTTTATCTTTGGGTACTGTTTGCCTGGGTGTAAAGAGGGGAGCAGAAACAAATGAGTATCTGCATAGTCTGGTCTAAAGTCTGTATTAGTTTAGGGGTCTGATCTGGGGTCTGTATTAGTTTATGGGTCTGGTGTGGGGTCTGTATTAGTTTAGGAAGTCTGATTTGGGGTCTATATTTGTTTAGGGTTCTGGCTTCAGGCATGCTCTAGTTTAGAATATTTCATCTAGGGCCTGTATTAGTTTAGGGGTCTAGTCTGGGATCTGTATTAGTTTAGAGATTTGATCTGGTGTCTGCATTAGTTAAGGGATCTGGTATGGGGTCTGTATTAGTTTAGGGGTCTGATCTGGTGTCTGTATTAGTTTAGGGGTTTGATCTGGTGTCTGTATCAGTTTAGGGGTTTGGTTGGGTGTCTGTATCAGTTTAGGGGTTTGGTCGGGTGTCTGTATCAGTTTAGGGGTTTGGTCTGGGGCCAGCACTATTTTAAGGAGTCTGATCTAGGGTCAGTTTAGTTTAGGGGTCTGGTATTTGGTTTGTATTCTGGAGGGATGTTCTGGGATTTCTGTTTTATTAGGGTACCTGAATCTGGTCTAGCGTCATTATTAATTTAGAGGTCTGTATTTATCTAATGGAGTCTGTAATTATTTTAAAGCTCTGGTCTGAGGTCTTAAGGTCTTAAATGGTCTATGGGAGTCTATTTGGGGGTGATCTGATCTGGGATCTGTATTTATTTAGGAGGGTGTGATAAATGGGCTCATATGAAGTACTTGTGATTAAAATTTCCTAGGTTAGGGCTTTGTCCTATATAAATAGGTAAACATAACTATAAGGGAATGTGGCTATAATATTTGCCGTATGTAGACATTGCCATTATATCATGACCTTTGTTCCCCAGTCTCTTCCCTATGACCATGTGGTGGAGGTCCGCAAGAAGAATCTGTCAGCAGCCCTCTCAACGTATTACAGAAAACCCCTCCTGCTTCACCAAGGACACATGCAATGGTTATTCGATCATGAGGGTCGACGCTATCTTGATTTCTTTGGAGGAATTGTGACTGTTAGCGTTGGACATTGCCATCCGTATGTATCCTATAGGGTCAATTATAGGGATACTAGCTGACATCAAGCCAAATACTGTATATATTGTGTTGTGCAAGAATGTATAAATTATAAAGGGAGACCATGTATGTATAAGGTTTGTCCAAAAATGTTATCACCTGTGGCTGGGGATAACAACCTTAAGGCTCAGTGGTTGGTCCTATCATCTTTGCTGCTGGATGTCAGGATGTCAGGACTCCCCTCCCCTGAGTATCTGTATGAGAATTTGCTCCTCTCCTCTGTGGATCTGTATAATTTGCTCCCCTCCCTTGAAGGTCTGTATAAGAATTTATTCCCTCCCCTGGGGATATGTATGATCATTTTCTCCCCTCCCCTGGGGATCTGTATAATTTCTACCCCTCGCCTAAGGATCGGAATAGGAATTTGCTCCTCTTCCCAGAAGATCTGTATGGGAATTTCCTCCCTCTCCCTGAGGATATGTATGGGAATTTGCTTCCCTCCACTGGGGATCTGTATAATTTGCTCCCGTACCCTGAGTAGCTGTATGGGAATTTGCTCCCCTCCCCTGAGTAGCTGTATGGGAATTTGCTCCCCTCCCCTGAGTAGCTGTATGGTAATTTGCTCCCCTGAGTAGCTGTATGGGAATTTGCTCCCCTACCCTGAGTAGCTGTATGGGAATTTGCTGCCCTCCCCTGGGGATCTGTATGAGAATTTGCTTGGCTTCCCCAGGGATCTGTATAATTTGCTTGGCTCCCCTGGGAATCTGTATGGGAATTTGCTCCTCTCCCCAGAAGATCTGTAAAAGACCTCCCCTAACCATCTGTATGGAAATTTCTCCCCTCCCCTGAGAATCTGAATGGGAATTTCTCCCCTTCCCTGGGGATCTGTATTGGAATTTGTCCAAGAACATGGAGAGGAAAACAGGTTTTGACCCTTGCTATGGGGGATACTCTTTTCTATCTACAACATTGTATTGTATATATTCATTGTCTATGCAGGAAGGTTACAGAAGCAGCTAAGAAGCAGCTTGGGCGTCTCTGGCACACAACCAACATTTACCTCCATTCTCCACTCCATGAATACGCTGAGAAGCTGACCAGCCGGTTGCCAGGAAAACTCAAGGTATTGCACTTAGATGCAGAATGTCCCTATGTAAAGTATAAAAGGTCCAGTTTTTTTCAGCAACCAAGAGTAAGGTGTGCAAAGGAGTCAAATACCCTATAAGGTGCAAATCAGTGTGTCCACAAGGGCCAAATAACAAGAAAGACATGCACACTCTAAAAACTGTAGATACATAGACAATAATCTTTATAAAGAGTGCTACTTGGTATGTACAATAGTTAGGTAAGTGGCATCTGTCATGTTAGATAGACAGACAGACAGACAGACATACAGACAGACAGACAGACAGACAGATAGATAGATAGATAGATAGATACAGGGCCATAATTACAGCTACTGCTGTCCTAGGCACTAAACCTGAAGATGCCCCCCAATCGTCACTCACCAATTAGTATCATGATCTTCCTGTTTCTGAGCATCTTAGTGATATCTGTTCAATCTTAGGCCATGTTCACACAACCTGTTTTACATAAATCATGACCGTTGTTGCAATTTGCCGTGATTTATGCAAAACATATGTTGTATTTGAATGAATGGAATCCCGGACAGGACCATCCCGGTCAGTTTTCTATTCTATTCATCTATTCATTCATAGAACCTGTCAGTTCAAACAATGAAGCGGGCGTTCACACAATGGAGTGTGCAGCGGTGAATTCAGCAGAAATAAGGGACCGTCCGGCCGGTACTGCAGTACCGACCGGGATGATCTCCTCTGACATCAGCCTTACAGCTGATGTCTTACGCCACGTGAACTTGGTCTTACTCCGCGTTCCCACATTTACTGTATGTCACTACATGCAGCCGAAACCAAACCCTTATGTGGTAACCAATAGGCATATGGCCACTAATCCTGGTAACAGCACATGACTATTGGGGAAGAAATGGGAGCCTGGTTTCAGCCACACGCATTTCTCTACATGTAGAAACATTGTCTGAATCACGTTTTTCATGTTTTTTAACGGCTTAAAATATAAACAAATTTCCACATTGAATCAATGATTGGAGCCGTCTGTGGATTGTCTGAGGGAATTCTCACCACAGGATTGGTAGGTAATAGCTCCAGGCGTCACATTTAACACCGCCACACCAGACTTGACCAATACTGTTATACCAGACCAACACCGCCATACCATACCTGACCAATACCGCCATACTGTGACTGAATAACACAGTCATATCAGGCCTGACCAATACCGCCATACTGTGACTGAATAACACCGTCATACCAGACATGACCAATACCGACATACTGTAACTGCATAACACCGCCATACCACACCTGACCAATACCATCATACTGTGACTGGATAACACCGCCACACCAGACCTGAACAACACCGCCATACTGTGACTGGATAACACTGCCACACCAGACCTGACCAATACTATCATACTGTGACTGGATAACACCACCACACCAGACCTGACCAATACCGCCATACTGTGACTGGATAACACCGCCACACCAGACCTGAGCAACACTGCCATACTGTGACTGGATAACACCGCCACCCCAGACCTGACCAATACTATCATACTGTGACTGGATAACACCGCCACACCAGACCTGAACAACACTGCCATACTGTGACTGGATAACACCACCATACCACACCAGACCTATACCACCATACGGTGACTGGGTAACACCGCCATAGCAGATCTGAACAATACCACCATATACAACCTCCCCTTTAAAAAGACACCCGATTTACTGGCAAGTCTGAATAGGAGGTGGGAGACTAAAAAAATTAAAACAAAAAAAAAAATTGTTTCCTTCCCCCTGCTCCCTGGTGCTGCCTTCCTGCAAGGTGCTGCCGTAGGCACCGGACCATGGTGCATACAATTCGCTATTTATACAGCTAGTCTCCTGTGAGATAACTATATATACTCGTGAAATAATAGTAAACACAGTGTTCATATTAAAATACATAATCATTAATTCATAAACGGATGAGGAGTAACAGGAATCACTCAGCTGATAACAATATGTGCAATTCATTAATAGTATACAGTAGAGTAGACTATGCTAGTGTGTCTGCACATGCCCATGTCAAGGAGGCTTTAAGATGGTGCTAGTGATGTCGGTCAGTATCACTCACAATGCGTAAGGTGTTAACCCTATGTGGATCAAATATGGGGCAAGTGCTGCAGTAAATTCACTAGTCGGATGACCGATGGACACTGTCAGGTAGACACTGTCACTCAGGTATAATCTGTGAGGCTGGTGCCAGCACAGTCGATCTTGATTAGAAGTCCCAAAGTCCATGAAGTTAAAAAAAATCTGCAGCACTCCATGGAATTGCAAAGAAGGTGTACACCTTCCTTGCAATTCCATGGAGTGCTGCAGATTTTTTTAACTTTATGAATAGATAGATAGATATAACGTTTCTTGAAATGTTATTTCAGGTCCTCTATTTGACCAACAGCGGATCAGAGGCGAATGACCTTGCATTGTATATGGCAAGAATTCACACAGGAAATTATGATGTCATCAGTTTGAGGTAAGACAGAGACCTAACAGTACATATTTCTAAAAATATACTATACAGCTCCTACTCGCACATATTGCATATTCCAATATACAATGGAAGAATGAAAAGCCCACCTCTATATCCTGCACAGTGTCTCCTACAGAAGGCCTTTAGCTCTACAGATAGCACATAACATCATTCATCACCCATCCCCACACTCTTTCATACATGCTTCCTATGCATTGGCTTAGTGCAACAGGAGTGACCGATAACCGCACAGAATAAGCAGGGATGGCTACAAACAGATGAACAGTGCTGTGGTAAGTGGAAGGGGCCAGTGTACAGAGGGGTCAGGAGTCAGCCCCCGCCCAATCAGATATCCTGAAAACAACCGGTAATAACTACAATGTAGAGTATGTGTTTCCATGCTGTGTCCCAATATGTCTGATCAAGGAACCATATCTGTCTTATCATTCTACAGGAGTGGTTACCATGGCTCCAGTCCATATACCCTGGGGGTGACCGCTTTCTCCGCCTATAAACCTGGTGTGGCCAATAGTTTTGGGTGTCATACGGTAAAGAGATCTCCCTTCTCAGTTCACATTTCACATTTTTATAGTCCATATACTCGACACTGTTGTTTTACACACCTTTCCTCCATGTGATTCCTAACATATCTGTATATCACCTGATTTACCAAATATTCCCTCCATGTGATTCCTAACATATCTGTATATCACCTGATTTACCAAATATTCCCTCTGTCATGTATTTACCTGGTTGCTCTGCAGTGCTGCAGAGGCAGAGGCAGGCTGACATTCCCATACACGCCCAGCCGGCTGATGCTGCAGATAAGCAGCCTATCAGAGGTAGGGGGCAGGAGCGAAGCTGTGCAGGAGCACAGAGCCAATCGCGAGCTGCCAGGCGCTTCATGCAAATCATGGGCGGTGTATTTAAACATGCAGCTGAGGTTCAATAGCTGCCAGTGATAGTTTTGCCTTGTTTTACTACATCAGCATTACTCTGTGTTCTGACTCCCTGTATTCCTGACCTCTGCATTTGTTACCTGACTTTGGCTTGTTATCTGATTTTGTACCTCGCTCCTGACAGTGTTTCTGACCTTGGCCTGTTTATACGGTATTCCCTTTGTATTGTGATTTTGTACTGTTTTGCTATCTTGGATTTGACCTCTGGCTTGTTTTCTGACTGTGATTTTGGTTCTGATTTGTGGTTTATACGTACCTGGCTGGTTTGACTCGGGCTGCTGACTTTTCTCCTTGTCTGGCCCTGCACTTAGTAGCGTAGGGACTGCCGTCCAGTTGGGGTCTGCCACCTAGGGCAGTACGTCCAAGTAGGTAGAGACAGTGGGCTGGGTTCAGTTAGGGCTCACTGTTCCCCTATGGACGTGACACCCTCCATGTGATTCCTAACATATCTGTATATCACATGATTTACCAAAAAAATTGACTTCTTACTCCAGTTAAAAACAGCATTCTAAATTCTGGGCCACTAGGTGTCTCCCTTCTCGGTAATATGTTGCCTAATGCCTGTTGTTAGGCTCAGTCTATCTGTAGTAAAACAAAAAACAAATACCAAGACAGAACACAGGAAGTGGGGGCAGGGCTTAGCTACTATGTCCAGGAGAGAAAGGCAGCCAATATAGAAGGCATTACAGTTCACAGAGCAACAGTGTAGTTTCCCTTAATATTGGAAATCTCTAGGGGGCGAAGTTTAGAAATCTAAAACAAAGTTCAAATCATATCACATAACAAGTCTTAGGGGTGTTCCCCTTTAAGTGCAATGTACTGCAGTGATAAGGACAGCAGAGATCAATACCTAGTAGTATATAATTACCACCCTGGGGCAAGAGGGAAGTGATTACGCACAGTCATAGTATAAATTATAATAAATGTCTGGTATAGTACTCTTCTCTGTCCCTGGGGTTGTAGTCATTGATCGACTGAAAACGCTGAGGTCTCATTGTTCTTTATTGTGGCCTAAGGGTGCGCACTTCAGTGTGAATTTATATAGTTAGTATTGAACTCAGTTGAGTTGCCTTCCACCACCACCACCACCACCACCACCTCTCCCCCACCATTTTTTTTTAATATTGCATCATTTTTGTAATGTTTCCATTTTAGACAATGTGCCCGGATGTTTTTCGAGGTATATGGGGAGGAAGTCATTGCAGAGATTCCCCTGTTCAGACGACAAGGTCCTGCTCCTGTTCTGCTGGTAGGAACCGTCTTCTGGCCAGATGATAAATTATTAAAGCCTCGATCTATTAAGGTGGACATACACTTTCAAAAGCTGACCAGACAAAAGCTGTAGTATTCCTAAGGAACTCCCATGCACACTTAATTCATCCACACATTCTCCATTGGAAAAGTAATATGCTTCCTCTAATAGTGGATTATCCGCTTTATAAGCTACCAAAAAATGTCAGATCATTCTTCCTGGTGCCCTGTGATACAATACCCAGAATGCATTGCTTTTCTTAAAGCCCTCCCACCCTGCCTACTCTCCTCCCACAACACTTTTTTAAGCTCCCCCCTCAGTTGCAGAACACCTAATTTCACAGGAGACTATCACACAATCAGTGAGATTGCAGTATCTGCTGCATTCATTCCCTGCCTGCTCCTCCGCATGTGGCATTGTTCAGCATCAGGCAGCTGATGTAATCATACTTAATTCTTCCCTAAATGTGTCATGATATACATATGACATGGAGCTTAGGGATAAGATCCAGCTAGGCTCCTGATGAGGGAGGAGCCAGAGGAGTTGCAGGGCCAAAGGTTCTCCATTTCTGCTTAACATGAGAAAAACAACTGCATTAAAACGTGACCACTAGGCGTCGCTGTTCTACTGCTCATTGTGACTGCTTCTCTGTATTTGCAGGTTCCTGTGAAGCTAAAGACAGATATATTGACCAGTTAAAAGAAATTCTGAACACCAGCGCAGCCATGAGGATAGCCGCATTCATAGCTGAACCCATCATGGTAAAAATGCCACCAATATAGTCAGATTCTGTCCAGGTAAAGAATAGAGATGATCGAACAGCGCAAATTTTCAGGTTTGTTCGAACTCCAACCTTCGGCATTTGACTTCCGCTGCCTTCCTGTTCCGTGGGGAAGCTGGAGACTGCCCGAGTATCGCCTGAAAAACATGGTTATAGCCTAGGTAAAAGGCTGTATCCCTGTTTTCCAGGCAGCACTCGGGCTGTCTCCACCTTCCCCACGGAACGGGAAAGCAGCAGGAGTCAAATGCCGATGGTTTGAGTTCGAACGAACCTGAAAATTTGTGCTGGTCGGTCATCTCTAGTAAAGAGATGATGGAAAAGGATAAATGAATAGTTACCAATATAGGGATATGTACAATAGCATCTTACAGGGAGGGGGTAAATAAAAAAAATGAATGGGCACGAGGGTGCTGGGGCCCTTGTCTTCTTCAGCATACACGCAGGGACATATCATTTTTAATAAAAGTCTTCACACAATAGCGGTGAAAGTATATTGAGACTTTACTTGAAGGATAACTATGTAGAATCCAATACAGGGGCATCTGATGACAGTAAACTGTTGGCTTGATCAGAGTCCTTAGCTTTAGAGGGAGGGTTACCTTGGTTACTATAGCTTAGACTTGGTGGATAAATAGGATTTCAAAGAGACAGACCTGTTCCAGAGACTTTGCAGTTTTCCAGCCTTTATAAGGTACGTGTGAATAGGTACTGAAGAGACTTGACGCTGTCAACGCTCGCTATCATGTAGGAGGAAGACGCATGGACACACTGACTTGGAAGCCAGGAAGATGTGGACGGTGAATGGGAGACCCTCTATCACTTCACCAATCCGACAGCAGGCACTAATAAACACAGAGAATGTCCTGCTGAGAAACAGGTTAGGGGGTTGAAGATGGAGTCTGACAGGATTACTGAGGGGACGTAGGGAGGTTAGATGTGACTCTGGCAATGCCAGACTACCAACCCTTAACTGACAAGACCGCACAGTCCTTCTGGGTAGAAGGTGGGCGGAGCTAGCTTTCCCCAGGCCAATCACTAGAGTGTGACAGGTTGCAGGGGAGGAGCACTGATCAAGCTTAACACTTGTCTCATTATAGATTAATATATAACAACATATTGAATAAATATATGACAGAAAACACTATCTCCATAAGAGAGTTAGGAAAAAGCAGCAAATACTTAGGCCCCAATACAGACTGTCTAGGGTTGCCAATAGCAACAATACATCTCCAGACACCTGACAATAAATACCTTTCTGGGCCATTACACCTCTCTTGCAGCATTTTCCTTCTCTTCCAGGGTGTGGGAGGAACTGTTCAATATCCTAAAGGATTTTTAAAGGACGCATACGAGGTTGTACGAGAGAAAGGTGGGCTGTGCATCGCGGATGAGGTGAGACTCACTTTATCTTAGTTATGACTTTTCCAGCCTCGCCCCTGCTCAATGGTGGGTTACTGGTCTGCACTAGATAATCCTTATGACCTCTCATTGAGCCGGTGCTGGGTCCTAAAGTATTTTTATGTATATTTACTGTTTTTAGCATGAATTTTGTGTTTGTTTATTGACTGATTTATAAGGATGAGTAGAGACGAGCAAAATTACAGTAGGATCCAGTCAGCGTAAACATGAATGTTTGGCATTTGAATCTTGCTGCATGGAAAACATGGATGCAGCCATAGGTCTCCTACGCTTATTCAAATGCAGAGCGTTCGGGCATTCGAGCGTTCCATACACTAATAACAAACTGTTTACCTTCTGACTTGGATTTAGGTCCAGACTGGTTTCGGAAGAACTGGAAGCCATTATTGGGGATTTCAGACACATGATGTCATGCCTGATATAGTGACAATGGCAAAGGGGATTGGAAATGGATTTCCAATGGCCGCTGTTGTGACAACAGAAGGTATGTGATAGTCTTGTGACTATGACTTTATGGTGAAAACCATTATGGCTGCTAATATAGATCTTTTCCTATCTGGTAAAAAACAATGTATGGTGCCTGTGCTTTCCACTTACATACATACTTACATACTACCACCATATAGCACCCTTATAATAAAAAATCTTTAAAGAAGCCACTAGAATTAGAATCCTAATTGATGCCCCAATACAACATTCAGTATTACTGGATGGTCTCTCTATAGTTCTGGGATTCCTGGATTCAGGGCCCATTGCCCATGCTCATGTTATCTATATTATACCCCCCAAATTTTCAGACATTTATGAGCCCAGTACGAGCAGGTCATGATGCCAACAAAACCTTCCAGAAAAGCCTACTATGAGACACAATTGTATAAACGAGACCCTTTTCATAGGCCTATAACCCACATTGTTCTCATTTATTTCAGAGATTGCCACATCCTTTGCTCGCGCCCTGCATTTCAACACCTTTGGCGGTAATCCTGTGGCGTGTGCGGTTGGCTCAGCAGTTCTAGATGTAAGTTTATAGTCTATACTTATTGCTACACACTATCAACTTTTCATTAATCTCTTAACGGCCGTCGATTTACAGCAGCACAGTGGTCGTTGTCTATGGAGTGGGCTTTGAGGCTCTGCATGCTCTATAGGTGGCGGGTGCTGGCTATACCTTACAGCCAACACCTGCCTGCAATAACCAGGAATAGACTTCAGTCTAATTTCTCTACACCCCCCAAACAGTGGTCTTCTGCCGTTATTACTGGAGATGGTCGAACATTGGGAATTTGCAGGTTCGATCGAACTCGAACCTTCAGCATTTGATTCCCGATGCCTTCCCGTTATGTGGGGAAGGTGGCGACGGCCCTAGTACTGCCTGGAAAACAGGGATACAGCCTAGGTAAAGGGAAGGCATCTCTAGTTATTACATCACATGGTGTTATGTAGACCTCATGTCACTATGTATAAACGTGATTTGGGATTGAAGGTGATCAGCATGGAAACGATTCTGTACAGTTAGAAAGTAGTCACTGAGACAGGAAGACAAATGGTTTCTAGGCAACCTGAAGTATCACAATCTATGCATTACAGGGGTATCTACTCCACATGGGAAATCATAGCTTTAGTAGGATTGAGCTAAGCCCTTAATCTCTTCTCTACAAAGGAACAGCCATTGGGCACAGGTATATGTCTATTTGACTACAGTGGTTTTTGATGGTTCTGCTTCCCTCTCTAGGTGATTGAAGAGGAAGGTCTACAAGACAACTGTAACACAATAGGAACCTATTTGATGCTGGAACTTTCCAAGCTTCGGGATAAGTTTGAAGTTGTTGGAGATGTTCGAGGGAAAGGGTTAATGATCGGGGTGGAGCTGGTAACAGACAAGGTAGGAACTGTGATGTACAGCCTCTCTTTTCACTGAGCCTGCTTGTTAAAGAGTGTTTTGTAGAGATGAGCGAACCTGGAGCATGCTCGAGTCCATCCGAACCCGAACTTTATGCATTTGATTAGCTGTGGCTGCTGAAGTTGGATAAAGCGCTAAGGCTATGTGGAAATCATGGATATAGTCATTGGCTGTATCCATGTTTTCCAGACAACCTTAGAGCTTTATCCAAGTTCAGCAGCCCCCGCTAATCAAATACCGAACGTTCGGGTTCGGATGGACTCGAACCCACTTCGCTCATCTCTAGTGTTTTGGCTCCTTTCACCTCTCTAGTTATAAGAGTGCAATTTACAGTTATAGGGGCCATACCCTTTAAATGGGTCCATCATCAATAAGTTGATCATAAGATCTCCTACTGCTGAGATCCCAAATGATCAGCTTTAGGCTATGTTCACACACAGTATTTTTGCTCAGTATTGTGGTCCTCATATTGCAACCAAAACCAGGAGTGGATTGAGAACACAGAAAGGCTCTGTTCACACACTGGTGAAATTGAGTGGATGGCCGCCATATAACAGTAAATAACGGCCATTATTTCAATATAACAGCCGTTGTTTTAAAATAACAGCAAATATTTGCCATTAAATGGCGGCCATCCACTCAATTTCAACATTGTGTGAACAGATCCTTTCTGTGTTTTTAATCCACTCCTGGTTTTGGTTGCAATATGAGGACCACAATACTGACTGAAATATACGTAGTGTGAACCCAGCCTTAATCTGTGAAGGAACTAGTGTTGAATTTCCCTGCAGCACCGCCACAGGTCAAATGATGCATTACATGGTTTACATTGAAATGGGTAGATTGTAGACTAGAGATGAGCGAACCAGGTTTTGGTTCGAGCCCGTTCCGAACCCAAACATTTGGTATTTGATTTGCTGGGGCTACTGAAGTTGGATAAAGCTCTAAGGTTGTCTGGAAAACATGGATACAGCCAATGACTATATCCATGTTTTCCACATAGCCTTAGGGCTTTATCCAACTTCAGCAGCCACTGCTAATCAAATGCCGAAAGTTCGGATTCGGATGGACTTGAGCATGCTCGAGGTTCGCTCATCTCTATTGTAGACCAAATGCATGGGTCCTGCAAAGAGTCTATGAGACCCTCTAATGTTCCCCAATAATATAGCTGAAATGTATTTTTACATCTCCAGGAATCCCGGAAACCGCTCCCTGCACAAGAGCTGAATGTTATATGGGAGAACTGCAAAGACATGGGGGTGCTATTAGGAAAAGGAGGACTTTACAATAATGTAAGTTTACTATCTCAACTGTTCCTAATTTAGAATAGTCTTGAAGGCATAACCCCATATCAACAGGTCCGATTGCTGGGGTCCCCCACAATCTGGAGACCCTTCCAATTAGAATGGAGCAGTGAGTTGCTGATGCTCACTGCTACTCTACTGCAGTACGCTGCATACATTATAAACTCCAACTTAAAGTGTAACTGTCACTTCAGGGTCATTTTTTTAAAAACATTAAATATCAACAGTTCATGCGATTTTAAGAAACTCTGTAATAGGTTTTAGAAACCAAAAGAGTTTCCTTCTGGACTGAAAAAGCAATCTCCCAGCCTCCCCCCTCACTTCAGAAGAAGCAGGATTTCTGTCTCCATTATGTGGCTATGAAGAGGGGAGGGGCTGTTAGGAGTGACTGAGCACATAGCAGTCCTGCACAGCACAACACCCTGCAATCTTCTCTCAGTAAGTTCATAGATAAGCACTGACCTTTCTGATACCTGAATCCTGCGGTTTAGGTGCCCAGAGAGTCTACAAACAGCTGACCTTCATGTCACCTCTTCCTGCTCCCTCATCTCCCTCAGCCCCTCCCCCTTCATAGGCTTACAATGGAGAGAGCAGAGCCTGTCTTCACTGGCTTCTCTGTAATGAAGACGTGTTTGCCTGATAATGCACAGATAAGAAGTCAGGAGGGGGAGGCTGGGAGATTGCTTCTTGAGTACAGAAGGAGGTTTTTTTTTGGCTGATAAAACCTATTACAGAGTTTCTTAAAATCGCTTAAACTACTGATTTCTGCAATAAAAAAAAATATGACAGTTACACTTTAAGTTTTATTTTCAATCACAGAAAAACGTTTGTAGACATAAAATATATTTTTTTATAGCAGTAAGTCCTGAGGATATCACTTGGCGACGAAACATGTGAAAGTGGCTTTAGTTTGCTTTACAGCAGCCACATGGACCTCAGTCATTGACATTTATGGGAGAAGTGTTGTGGGGCATGCTCTACCACCTGAGCATCAATGGGGAGAGGTCATGTGTTGTTCCCATTACCTTTTGGTGAAAATGATGATTTCCTTAAACTCTCTTGACAGATATTCCGTATTAAACCTCCAATGTGCATCAGGAAGGAGGATGCAGATTACGCTGTAGCTGTGTTAGAGGCGGCATTAAACAAATACATGGACGCAAAGGCCAGATGAAACAGAAGTCAACAACTCTGAGACTGTATAACAAAATAGCAAAGATTGTCATCGCCTAAATTGACACATTCATCTCGAGGGAAAGAGAATCATCTGCCATGTTAGATAATTTTTTTTGTAATTGTATAAAATATCATTAAATATTGTAATAATTCTTTTTTGTCTGTCCATGGAGAGAAACATAATGCCTACCAAGTAGCCTAAAGTAAGGCAACCCCCGCGACTCCACTAATTCACTTGTGGACTTTTCAAGGCCAGACGCACGCTGGAGGTGGGTACCGGCTAGAATTCCATTATTCAGCCTAGGTAATAGGCTGTATCCCGGAATTCCAGGCGATACCTGGGCTGTCTCCTCCTTCCCCACGGACTGTGAAGACATCAGGAATCAAATGCGGAAAGTTCGACAAGGTTCAAGTTCGATAAAATCTAAGATTTTCCACTGTTCGATCATCATTACCAGCAATGCCAGCATCTCATATCAGTGTGGTTCTACTCTTGCTGCCATGTAGTCCAGCTGAGACTTGTGGTACTACAGTGCAATTCCAGCAATCCCAGAGTGGTTCTACTCTCGCTGCAGTGTATTCCAGCTAAAACCTGTGGTACTACAGTGCAATTCTAGGAATTCCAGCAATCCCAGTGAGGTCTCATCTCATATCAGTGGGGTTCTAGTCTCACTGCAGTGTAGTTTAGCTGAGACTTGTGACACTACAGTGCAATTCCAGCAATACCAGTGTGGTTTTATTCCAATTCAGTGTGGTTCCATTTTTTGCAGCGCAGACCAGCTGACACTTGTAGTTGTACAGCGCCTAATACATTCCAATGCGCTGTTGTTGTGTCCCTATACAATGGATGTGACTAGTATAACACCATAAGGGCCCTATGGTTACATTTTTAACTGTGTAATACTGATTTTATCTTCAATATTTGTGTTTGTTATTTGATTTGATTATTTATGAGATTTTTTTATTTTTATTATTGTTATTATTATTAAATTGCGTTTTCTTTGGAGTAACGAGTAGACATTAGGTACATTGCCTGTAGGCTAATGCTTCTCCTTTTTTTTTTGTGACTTGGGGTGGTCATTGCTAGAGATGATCAACATCGGGAAATGTTAGAGGAGGGATACAGCCTGTATCCCTGTTTTCCAGGCAGTACTCGGACAGTACTCCACAGTCTTCACCTTCCGCTGTAAAGCATCAGGAATCAAATGTGGAAGATTCGGCTAGATTCAAATTCGATAGTACGTAGCTTTTTAAGCTGTTCGATTAAGTCTAATTAAAACCCCTTCACAACCAGGAATGTTTAAATATGTTCCTGTTGCATGGGATAAGCACTATAGCAGAATGGCTGACGGTAAAGGGTTAATGGTTTTCAGTGAGAAATAAACGGATCTGGAAAATGAAATATGTTAAACAAAAAAATTTTATGAATCTGAAATGAATTCTGGGAACTAAAGATTTGGCTATTTAAGAATTTCATTGTGATGAATAAGTCTCCCCAATAAAAAGAATCAGTTAAAACAAAATGCAAATGAAAAATAACTATGATAAATCTAACTGAGACTTTTGTCTCAATATCAAATGTATAGTCAAAACACTAATAGAGACGCTTTAACCCCTTAACGACATCGGGCGTAAACTTACGCCCTGGCGCCCTGGTACTTAGCGCATCAGGGCGTAAATTTACGCCCGATGTTTCCCCGATCGCTGCGTGTTCACACACAGCGGTCGGGGAAGATGGCCTGCTATAAATCATAGCAGGCCATCATAGCTTCTCGGCACGGGGGGTGGTTAACACCCCCCGTGCTTACGATCGCTGCTATAGGCTGATCAATTCAGATCAGCCAATAGCGGCGATCGGAACCTTTCCGGGTCATCGATGACCCGGAAAAAAATGGCGGTCGGTGCTGTCCGAGGACGGCACCGACCGCCATTACTGTAAAAAGTAATGTTGATCGCCGTGCCACCGGCCCGATCGCCGTGAACGGCCGGCCGGCCGTTCACGGCGATCGGGCCGGTGGCACGGCGATCAGAGTCCCACAAAATAGTAAATACCTGCCCTGGACCCCTCAGCTAGGTAGCGGAGGGGTCCAGAGCAGGTATTTGTACATTACTCACCTGTCCCGGGCTCCTGATCGGCGGCTTCCGGGTTCGCGGCGTCCTCCGTCATTCCGTTCGGTCTTCGGGTCTTTCCGGCGGTCCTCGTCGTCTTCTTTCGGCTATTTTCGGCTCCAGCCTCGTCATTTTCCGGATTGTGCGCTCTGCTGCCCCCTAGCGGCTGATAAGTGTAATACACTTATCAGCAGCTACAGGGATATTCAGAATATAAATTTTTTTTTTTTTTTTTTTTCCCAAATTTTTTTTTTTCTATTTTCCGCACCCTATCGCCGCTGAGTGTTGATCAGCATCGCACGAAAGTGCGCTGCTAATCAGCAACTCCTCCTTTTTGGCGTAGGGTGTTTTTTTTTCTATATTCTACTGCCACGGTCTGCTTATAAGTGCGGCATTTATCCGCAACTCCTTTGTTGGCGTAGGTTTTTTTTATACTTACTGTAAAAAAAACACGTAAAAAACACTACATTACACCACACTACATTGAATAAAGTTTGACACTACACCACTACATACCCCATATACTAGTCCCCATATAAAGATGGCCCCCAGGGTGTTTTCGGTATCGGACGCATATGTTATTATTGCCTCCGACACCGAAACAGCCAGTGAGGATGAATGGGGGGGATCCTTCTTTCCTCCATTCATCCTCATCATCCAGTGACGTGTCTGGGGGTAGCGTAGCGTACGTTGCCCCCCAGACACGTCTTTTCCGCCAGTACCGTCCCAATAAGAGATCACGGTATGGTGTGAAATTCTACAAACTGTGTGACAGTACCTCAGGGTACACTTACAGATTTAGGGTACATGCACACTGCGGAATGGCGAAGGATAACCCTTTGTGCATTCCGCAGCTGGCACCCGCCGGCGGACTGATGCAGGGGCGCGTCTCCGCCCGTGTCATAGACTCCATGTTATGCACGGGCGGATTCCGTCGTCCATCCAAAGAATGAACACGTTGGACGGAGAGCGGAATCCGCCTGTGCATAGAATGGAGTCTATGACACGTGTGGAGACGTGCGCCTGCATCAGTCCGCCGGCGGGTGCCAACTGCGGAATGCACAAAGGGTTATCTGTCGCGATTCCGCAGTGTGCACATACCCTTAGAGTGTATGTAGGAAGGAACACCCCAATCCAGCCCCAGATGCCCCCTCCCCTCCCATCCTCGGAACAAGTGGGAAGATCGTCCGGGAACTGATCTTCCCACTGCTGGATAAAGGTTACCACCTGTACGGGGATAACTTTTATACCAGCACCCCCTCTTCCAGTCCCTCGCTGCCCTGTAGCTTGCGGCACGATCCGAACATATCAGAAGTAGTAATAGCGCCCTAATATTTAGCAGCCATGGAGCGGACCCAGCGCTTCTGGATATGAAGGACCCCGTATCGCACCAGGGCAACATTTTCCAGGTGACGTCCCCCACACTGGAGAACGGGAGACCCCAGAAGAAGTGCAGAGTGTGGGGTAACAGGGGGATCAGGAAGGACACCATTTTCCAGTGTGACACCTGTCCTGATCCCCCCGGCCTCTGCATACTGGATCGCTTCAAGGCGCACCACACGTCACTGGGGTTCTACATTATCTAAATTCTGTCCCTTATTCCTATTTCAGGGGTCACGTTGGTCCGGGGATTATTCTGATCGCCATTATGGAGTCGGGAAGGAATTTTTCCCTGTGATGAGGCTACTGTCGTCTGCCTCACGAGGGTTTTTTGCCTTCCTCTGGATCAACACAGGTTGAGTTTGATGGACACCTGTCATTTCCAACCTTATAAACTAATAATTGGCCTAATACCCCCAAATAAATTAGAATTGTCCCTTTTCCCAGCTAAATAGGTATGGCCGCCATTCCCATTAGAAGTGCCATGATGCAATTACAAAGCCTCTGTGCGGCCAGGACAGTAGAAACCCCCCACAAGTGACCCCATTCTGGAAACTACACCCCATAAGGAATCTAACAAGGGGGGCAGCGGGGATATGGCCCCCTGGTGACGGCCACATTTGGGACGTGAAAATGAAAAAAAATGGTATTTTTTATTTTCTCGGCACATGTTCTACGTAAGTGCCTGTCACCAGTGGGGTCCATATGCTCACTGCACCCCTTGTTAGATTCCTTATGGGGTGTAGTTTCCAGAATGGGGTCACTTGTCGGGGGTTTCTACTGACCTGGCAGCACAGGAGCTTTGTAATTGCGACATGGCCTCCATCCTCCATTCCAGCCTCTAAATGGCGCTCTATCCCTTTGGTGGCTTGCCCTGTGCCCATATGGCACATTATGCCCACATATGGGGTATTTTCGTAATCAGGGGAAACTACCCTACACGTTTTGTGTTAATTTTCTTTTTTAACCCCTTGTGGAAATGGAAAAAATCAAGGCTAGACCAACATTTAGTGTAATTTTTGTAAAATTTTTACTCTAAATCATTAATCTTGTCATGATTTTTTCATTTTCACAAGGGGCTAAAAGATAAAAAAAAACACTAAATGTGTAGAGCAATTTCCCCTGAGTACGGAAATACCCCACTTGTGTACATAAAGCGCCATTCGGGTGCAGGGTAAGCCTCCGAAGGGAAGGAGCGCCATTTCGTTTTTGAAGGCTGGATTTGGATGGAATGGATTTCGAGGGGCCATGTTGCATTCAAAAGGCCTCTGTGTTGCCAAGACAGTTGAACCCCCCCACAAGTGACCCCATTATGGAAACTACACCCCTCAAGGAATGTAACAAGGGGTGTAGTGAGCATATGGACCCCACTGGTGACGGGCACAAATGTGGAACAATGTGGCGTGAAAATGAAATATTACATTTTTTACACTATAATGTTGGTTTAGCCTTGAATTTATCATTTTCACAAGGGGTTAAAAGAGAAAAAAACACACAATATGTGTAGAGCAATTTCCCCCGAGTCCGTAAATACCCCACATGTGGACATAAAGCGCCATGTGGGCGCAGGGCAAGCCTCCAAAGGGAAGGAGCGCCATTTGGATTTTGGAGGTTGGATTTGGCTAGAATGGATGATGAACGCCATGTCGCATTTACAGAGCCCTCGTGCTGCCAAAACACTGGAAACCCCCCACAAGTGACCCCATTCTGGAAACTGCACCCCTCAAGGAATCTAACAAGGGGTGCAGTGAGGATATGGACCCCTTGATGACGGGCACATTTGTGCCATGAAAGTGAAAAAATGAAATTTTTTACTTTTACGTCACATTGTTCCACATTTGTGCCCGTCACCAGTGGGGTCCATATGCTCACTGTGCCCCTTGTTAGATTCCTTGAGGGGTGTAGTTTCCAGAATGGGGTCACTTGTGGGGGGTTTCCAGTGTCTTGGCAGCACGAGGGCTCTGTAAATGCGACATGGCCCTTGAAATCCTTTCCAGTGAAATTCAGCTTCCAAAAGCCAATTGGCGCTCCTTCCCTTTGGAGGCTCGTCCTGCGCCCCCTTGGCACTTTATCGCCACATGTGGGGTATTTCCGTACTCGGGAGAAACTGCGCTACACATTTTGTGTCTTTTTTTTCCTCTTATCCCTTTAAGAAAATGAAAAATTGAAGGCTAGAACAACGTTTTAGTGTAAAAAATACATTTTTCTTTTTTCACGCCATATTGTTGGGAAAATCTGTGAAGCACCTGTGGGGTCCAGATGCTCACCGCACCCCTTGTTACATTCCTTGAGGGGTGTAGTTTTCTAAATGGTGTCCCTTTAGGGGTGTTTTTTAGGTTTTGGCACCCCAGAGCCTCTGCCAACCTGAAGTGGTACAGTCAGAAATGACCAAATATAACGGAGGCGTTGAAATTCACTAGGCGCTCCTTTGTATCTGAGACTTGTGGTTGCGTCAAATAGCGCAATAGGGCCACATATGGGGTATTTCTATAAACTGCAGAAACGGGGCAATAATTATTGGGGTGCATTTCTCTGGTAATAGGTTTATAATTATGAAAAATATTGGATTACAATAAAATCTCTGCACAGAAAATTAAAATTTTCAAATTTCTTACACACTTAGCTTTTATTTCTGTGACTCCCCTAAAGGGTTAAAACACTTTATGGATATGCTTTTGCAGAGTGTGGGGGGTGCAGTTTCTGAAATGGGGTGCTTTGTGGGGCTTTCTAACATACAGGCCCCTCAAATACACTTTAAACCTGAACAGGTCCCTAAAAATATCTGATTTTGAAATTTTACTGAAAATTTGGAAATTTGCTGCTAATGTTTTAAGCTTCCTATTGTCTAAAAAAAATTAAAGATCGTTTAATAAATGCCGCCAACATAAAGTAGACATGTTGCTAATGCTATTTAATATATAATTTATGTGGTATAACCACTTTCTGTATACGCAAAGAAGTTTCAAAGTTGGAAAAATGCAGTTTTTCACATTTTTTCACATTATTTGGTTTTTTTTTCATAAAGATTCGTTATGAGTATCGACTCCAATTTACCAGAAATGTAAAGTACAATATGTCACGAGAAAACAATCTCAGAATCAGCCGGATAGGTAAAAGCATCCCGAAGTTATTAATGAATAAAGTGACACTGGTCATATTCATAAAATTTGTCTCTGTCATTAAGGCCATTTCAGGCTCTGTCCTTAAGGGGTTAAAATACAAACGTCGTCGTCGTCGCCGCCGCAAAAGTTCTACTACATACCATATATGTAGTATAATTATGTACTTAAAATTATCAACAACAATAATTATTATTGTTTACAATTCCATCCTCTCCCTTTATAAAATAAAGGAAATCCAAGAAGGCAAAAGTTGTGGTAAAACCAGGAATGGAATTTAATTCCCTGCATGGATCAGCAGAAGAATCTATCATTGACCAAATAAAATCAGGGGAGAGCGCGAACGCAGTCCCCCACTACCAGAAATTATGCAGCCGAGTTTCCCGCATTTGGGGAAATCGCAGAGGTCAACCCACCCGAAAGTGCAATGGGCAGGCCTCACCCTGGGAAAGCTACCTTAGTGTTCGCAGACTTTCCTCTGCCAGGTAAGTATGAGTTGGTTAGGTTGCCAGAAAGGTCACCACTCTGGCATACCTCTTCCACCTTGAGGAGGAATTCCTGATGGAGCATGCCAAACTCCCAGAGTGCACGGCATTTGCATGCACCCACGGCACTGGGATTCCTCCCAGGACACCCTCCCCCGCCCATTAAAAAAAAAAAAAAAACACAAACAAACAAACTACAACTGAGGAAATCCAAGAAGGCAAAAGTTGTGGTAAAACCAGGAATGGAATTTAATTCCCTGCATGGATCAGCAGAAGAATCTATCATTGACCAAATAAAATCAGGGGAGAGCGCGAACGCAGTCCCCCACTACCAGAAATTATGCAGCCGAGTTTCCCGCATTTGGGGAAATCGCAGAGGTCAACCCACCCGAAAGTGCAATGGGCAGGCCTCACCCTGGGAAAGCTACCTTAGTGTTCGCAGACTTTCCTCTGCCAGGTAAGTATGAGTTGGTTAGGTTGCCAGAAAGGTCACCACTCTGGCATACCTCTTCCACCTTGAGGAGGAATTCCTGATGGAGCATGCCAAACTCCCAGAGTGCACGGCATTTGCATGCACCCACGGCACTGGGATTCCTCCCAGGACACCCTCCCCCGCCCATTAAAAAAAAAAAAAAAACACAAACAAACAAACTACAACTGAGGAAATCCAAGAAGGCAAAAGTTGTGGTAAAACCAGGAATGGAATTTAATTCCCTGCATGGATCAGCAGAAGAATCTATCATTGACCAAATAAAATCAGGGGAGAGCGCGAACGCAGTCCCCCACTACCAGAAATTATGCAGCCGAGTTTCCCGCATTTGGGGAAATCGCAGAGGTCAACCCACCCGAAAGTGCAATGGGCAGGCCTCACCCTGGGAAAGCTACCTTAGTGTTCGCAGACTTTCCTCTGCCAGGTAAGTATGAGTTGGTTAGGTTGCCAGAAAGGTCACCACTCTGGCATACCTCTTCCACCTTGAGGAGGAATTCCTGATGGAGCATGCCAAACTCCCAGAGTGCACGGCATTTGCATGCACCCACGGCACTGGGATTCCTCCCAGGACACCCTCCCCCGCCCATTAAAAAAAAAAAAAAAACACAAACAAACAAACTACAACTGAGGAAATCCAAGAAGGCAAAAGTTGTGGTAAAACCAGGAATGGAATTTAATTCCCTGCATGGATCAGCAGAAGAATCTATCATTGACCAAATAAAATCAGGGGAGAGCGCGAACGCAGTCCCCCACTACCAGAAATTATGCAGCCGAGTTTCCCGCATTTGGGGAAATCGCAGAGGTCAACCCACCCGAAAGTGCAATGGGCAGGCCTCACCCTGGGAAAGCTACCTTAGTGTTCGCAGACTTTCCTCTGCCAGGTAAGTATGAGTTGGTTAGGTTGCCAGAAAGGTCACCACTCTGGCATACCTCTTCCACCTTGAGGAGGAATTCCTGATGGAGCATGCCAAACTCCCAGAGTGCACGGCATTTGCATGCACCCACGGCACTGGGATTCCTCCCAGGACACCCTCCCCCGCCCATTAAAAAAAAAAAAAAAACACAAACAAACAAACTACAACTGAGGAAATCCAAGAAGGCAAAAGTTGTGGTAAAACCAGGAATGGAATTTAATTCCCTGCATGGATCAGCAGAAGAATCTATCATTGACCAAATAAAATCAGGGGAGAGCGCGAACGCAGTCCCCCACTACCAGAAATTATGCAGCCGAGTTTCCCGCATTTGGGGAAATCGCAGAGGTCAACCCACCCGAAAGTGCAATGGGCAGGCCTCACCCTGGGAAAGCTACCTTAGTGTTCGCAGACTTTCCTCTGCCAGGTAAGTATGAGTTGGTTAGGTTGCCAGAAAGGTCACCACTCTGGCATACCTCTTCCACCTTGAGGAGGAATTCCTGATGGAGCATGCCAAACTCCCAGAGTGCACGGCATTTGCATGCACCCACGGCACTGGGATTCCTCCCAGGACACCCTCCCCCGCCCATTAAAAAAAAAAAAAAAAACACAAACAAACAAACTACAACTGAGGAAATCCAAGAAGGCAAAAGTTGTGATAAAACCAGGAATGGAATTTAATTCCCTGCATGGATCAGCAGAAGAATCTATCATTGACCAAATAAAATCAGGGGAGAGCGCGAACGCAGTCCCCCACTACCAGATAATTATGCAGCCGAGTTTCCCGCATTTGGGGAAATCGCAGAGGTCAACCCACCCGAAAGTGCAATGGGCAGGCCTCACCCTGGGAAAGCTACCTTAGTGTTCGCAGACTTTCCTCTGCCAGGTAAGTATGAGTTGGTTAGGTTGCCAGAAAGGTCACCACTCTGGCATACCTCTTCCACCTTGAGGAGGAATTCCTGATGGAGCATGCCAAACTCCCAGAGTGCACGGCATTTGCATGCACCCACGGCACTGGGATTCCTCCCAGGACACCCTCCCCCGCCCATTAAAAAAAAAAAAAAAACACAAACAAACAAACTACAACTGAGGAAATCCAAGAAGGCAAAAGTTGTGGTAAAACCAGGAATGGAATTTAATTCCCTGCATGGATCAGCAGAAGAATCTATCATTGACCAAATAAAATCAGGGGAGAGCGCGAACGCAGTCCCCCACTACCAGAAATTATGCAGCCGAGTTTCCCGCATTTGGGGAAATCGCAGAGGTCAACCCACCCGAAAGTGCAATGGGCAGGCCTCACCCTGGGAAAGCTACCTTAGTGTTCGCAGACTTTCCTCTGCCAGGTAAGTATGAGTTGGTTAGGTTGCCAGAAAGGTCACCACTCTGGCATACCTCTTCCACCTTGAGGAGGAATTCCTGATGGAGCATGCCAAACTCCCAGAGTGCACGGCATTTGCATGCACCCACGGCACTGGGATTCCTCCCAGGACACCCTCCCCCGCCCATTAAAAAAAAAAAAAAAAACACAAACAAACAAACTACAACTGAGGAAATCCAAGAAGGCAAAAGTTGTGGTAAAACCAGGAATGGAATTTAATTCCCTGCATGGATCAGCAGAAGAATCTATCATTGACCAAATAAAATCAGGGGAGAGCGCGAACGCAGTCCCCCACTACCAGAAATTATGCAGCCGAGTTTCCCGCATTTGGGGAAATCGCAGAGGTCAACCCACCCGAAAGTGCAATGGGCAGGCCTCACCCTGGGAAAGCTACCTTAGTGTTCGCAGACTTTCCTCTGCCAGGTAAGTATGAGTTGGTTAGGTTGCCAGAAAGGTCACCACTCTGGCATACCTCTTCCACCTTGAGGAGGAATTCCTGATGGAGCATGCCAAACTCCCAGAGTGCACGGCATTTGCATGCACCCACGGCACTGGGATTCCTCCCAGGACACCCTCCCCCGCCCATTAAAAAAAAAAAAAAAAACACAAACAAACAAACTACAACTGAGGAAATCCAAGAAGGCAAAAGTTGTGATAAAACCAGGAATGGAATTTAATTCCCTGCATGGATCAGCAGAAGAATCTATCATTGACCAAATAAAATCAGGGGAGAGCGCGAACGCAGTCCCCCACTACCAGATATTATGCAGCCGAGTTTCCCGCATTTGGGGAAATCGCAGAGGTCAACCCACCCGAAAGTGCAATGGGCAGGCCTCACCCTGGGAAAGCTACCTTAGTGTTCGCAGACTTTCCTCTGCCAGGTAAGTATGAGTTGGTTAGGTTGCCAGAAAGGTCACCACTCTGGCATACCTCTTCCACCTTGAGGAGGAATTCCTGATGGAGCATGCCAAACTCCCAGAGTGCACGGCATTTGCATGCACCCACGGCACTGGGATTCCTCCCAGGACACCCTCCCCCGCCCATTAAAAAAAAAAAAAAAACACAAACAAACAAACTACAACTGAGGAAATCCAAGAAGGCAAAAGTTGTGGTAAAACCAGGAATGGAATTTAATTCCCTGCATGGATCAGCAGAAGAATCTATCATTGACCAAATAAAATCAGGGGAGAGCGCGAACGCAGTCCCCCACTACCAGAAATTATGCAGCCGAGTTTCCCGCATTTGGGGAAATCGCAGAGGTCAACCCACCCGAAAGTGCAATGGGCAGGCCTCACCCTGGGAAAGCTACCTTAGTGTTCGCAGACTTTCCTCTGCCAGGTAAGTATGAGTTGGTTAGGTTGCCAGAAAGGTCACCACTCTGGCATACCTCTTCCACCTTGAGGAGGAATTCCTGATGGAGCATGCCAAACTCCCAGAGTGCACGGCATTTGCATGCACCCACGGCACTGGGATTCCTCCCAGGACACCCTCCCCCGCCCATTAAAAAAAAAAAAAAAAAACACAAACAAACAAACTACAACTGAGGAAATCCAAGAAGGCAAAAGTTGTGGTAAAACCAGGAATGGAATTTAATTCCCTGCATGGATCAGCAGAAGAATCTATCATTGACCAAATAAAATCAGGGGAGAGCGCGAACGCAGTCCCCCACTACCAGAAATTATGCAGCCGAGTTTCCCGCATTTGGGGAAATCGCAGAGGTCAACCCACCCGAAAGTGCAATGGGCAGGCCTCACCCTGGGAAAGCTACCTTAGTGTTCGCAGACTTTCCTCTGCCAGGTAAGTATGAGTTGGTTAGGTTGCCAGAAAGGTCACCACTCTGGCATACCTCTTCCACCTTGAGGAGGAATTCCTGATGGAGCATGCCAAACTCCCAGAGTGCACGGCATTTGCATGCACCCACGGCACTGGGATTCCTCCCAGGACACCCTCCCCCCGCCCATTAAAAAAAAAAAAAAAACACAAACAAACAAACTACAACTGAGGAAATCCAAGAAGGCAAAAGTTGTGGTAAAACCAGGAATGGAATTTAATTCCCTGCATGGATCAGCAGAAGAATCTATCATTGACCAAATAAAATCAGGGGAGAGCGCGAACGCAGTCCCCCACTACCAGAAATTATGCAGCCGAGTTTCCCGCATTTGGGGAAATCGCAGAGGTCAACCCACCCGAAAGTGCAATGGGCAGGCCTCACCCTGGGAAAGCTACCTTAGTGTTCGCAGACTTTCCTCTGCCAGGTAAGTATGAGTTGGTTAGGTTGCCAGAAAGGTCACCACTCTGGCATACCTCTTCCACCTTGAGGAGGAATTCCTGATGGAGCATGCCAAACTCCCAGAGTGCACGGCATTTGCATGCACCCACGGCACTGGGATTCCTCCCAGGACACCCTCCCCCGCCCATTAAAAAAAAAAAAAAAAACACAAACAAACAAACTACAACTGAGGAAATCCAAGAAGGCAAAAGTTGTGGTAAAACCAGGAATGGAATTTAATTCCCTGCATGGATCAGCAGAAGAATCTATCATTGACCAAATAAAATCAGGGGAGAGCGCGAACGCAGTCCCCCACTACCAGAAATTATGCAGCCGAGTTTCCCGCATTTGGGGAAATCGCAGAGGTCAACCCACCCGAAAGTGCAATGGGCAGGCCTCACCCTGGGAAAGCTACCTTAGTGTTCGCAGACTTTCCTCTGCCAGGTAAGTATGAGTTGGTTAGGTTGCCAGAAAGGTCACCACTCTGGCATACCTCTTCCACCTTGAGGAGGAATTCCTGATGGAGCATGCCAAACTCCCAGAGTGCACGGCATTTGCATGCACCCACGGCACTGGGATTCCTCCCAGGACACCCTCCCCCGCCCATTAAAAAAAAAAAAAAAAACACAAACAAACAAACTACAACTGAGGAAATCCAAGAAGGCAAAAGTTGTGATAAAACCAGGAATGGAATTTAATTCCCTGCATGGATCAGCAGAAGAATCTATCATTGACCAAATAAAATCAGGGGAGAGCGCGAACGCAGTCCCCCACTACCAGAAATTATGCAGCCGAGTTTCCCGCATTTGGGGAAATCGCAGAGGTCAACCCACCCGAAAGTGCAATGGGCAGGCCTCACCCTGGGAAAGCTACCTTAGTGTTCGCAGACTTTCCTCTGCCAGGTAAGTATGAGTTGGTTAGGTTGCCAGAAAGGTCACCACTCTGGCATACCTCTTCCACCTTGAGGAGGAATTCCTGATGGAGCATGCCAAACTCCCAGAGTGCACGGCATTTGCATGCACCCACGGCACTGGGATTCCTCCCAGGACACCCTCCCCCGCCCATTAAAAAAAAAAAAAAAAACACAAACAAACAAACTACAACTGAGGAAATCCAAGAAGGCAAAAGTTGTGGTAAAACCAGGAATGGAATTTAATTCCCTGCATGGATCAGCAGAAGAATCTATCATTGACCAAATAAAATCAGGGGAGAGCGCGAACGCAGTCCCCCACTACCAGAAATTATGCAGCCGAGTTTCCCGCATTTGGGGAAATCGCAGAGGTCAACCCACCCGAAAGTGCAATGGGCAGGCCTCACCCTGGGAAAGCTACCTTAGTGTTCGCAGACTTTCCTCTGCCAGGTAAGTATGAGTTGGTTAGGTTGCCAGAAAGGTCACCACTCTGGCATACCTCTTCCACCTTGAGGAGGAATTCCTGATGGAGCATGCCAAACTCCCAGAGTGCACGGCATTTGCATGCACCCACGGCACTGGGATTCCTCCCAGGACACCCTCCCCCGCCCATTAAAAAAAAAAAAAAAAAAAAAAAAAAAAAACAAATGAGGAAATCCAAGAAGGCAAAAGTTGTGGTAAAACCAGGAATGGAATTTAATTCCCGGCATGGATCAGCAGAAGAATCTATCATTGACCAAATAAAATCAGGGGAGAGCGCGAACGCAGTCCCCCACTACCAGAAATTATGCAGCCGAGTTTCCCGCATTTGGGGAAATCGCAGAGGTCAACCCACCCGAAAGTGCAATGGGCAGGCCTCACCCTGGGAAAGCTACCTTAGTGTTCGCAGACTTTCCTCTGCCAGGTAAGTATGAGTTGGTTAGGTTGCCAGAAAGGTCACCACTCTGGCATACCTCTTCCACCTTGAGGAGGAATTCCTGATGGAGCATGCCAAACTCCCAGAGTGCACGGCATTTGCATGCACCCACGGCACTGGGATTCCTCCCAGGACACCCTCCCCCGCCCATTAAAAAAAAAAAAAAAAAACACAAACAAACAAACTACAACTGAGGAAATCCAAGAAGGCAAAAGTTGTGGTAAAACCAGGAATGGAATTTAATTCCCTGCATGGATCAGCAGAAGAATCTATCATTGACCAAATAAAATCAGGGGAGAGCGCGAACGCAGTCCCCCACTACCAGAAATTATGCAGCCGAGTTTCCCGCATTTGGGGAAATCGCAGAGGTCAACCCACCCGAAAGTGCAATGGGCAGGCCTCACCCTGGGAAAGCTACCTTAGTGTTCGCAGACTTTCCTCTGCCAGGTAAGTATGAGTTGGTTAGGTTGCCAGAAAGGTCACCACTCTGGCATACCTCTTCCACCTTGAGGAGGAATTCCTGATGGAGCATGCCAAACTCCCAGAGTGCACGGCATTTGCATGCACCCACGGCACTGGGATTCCTCCCAGGACACCCTCCCCCGCCCATTAAAAAAAAAAAAAAAAAACACAAACAAACAAACTACAACTGAGGAAATCCAAGAAGGCAAAAGTTGTGGTAAAACCAGGAATGGAATTTAATTCCCTGCATGGATCAGCAGAAGAATCTATCATTGACCAAATAAAATCAGGGGAGAGCGCGAACGCAGTCCCCCACTACCAGAAATTATGCAGCCGAGTTTCCCGCATTTGGGGAAATCGCAGAGGTCAACCCACCCGA
Source organism: Dendropsophus ebraccatus (assembly GCF_027789765.1). NCBI lineage: Eukaryota > Metazoa > Chordata > Amphibia > Anura > Hylidae > Dendropsophus > Dendropsophus ebraccatus. The sequence continues at coordinate 166,690,259 of NC_091456.1, read as the reverse complement.
AAGTGCAATGGGCAGGCCTCACCCTGGGAAAGCTACCTTAGTGTTCGCAGACTTTCCTCTGCCAGGTAAGTATGAGTTGGTTAGGTTGCCAGAAAGGTCACCACTCTGGCATACCTCTTCCACCTTGAGGAGGAATTCCTGATGGAGCATGCCAAACTCCCAGAGTGCACGGCATTTGCATGCACCCACGGCACTGGGATTCCTCCCAGGACACCCTCCCCCGCCCATTAAAAAAAAAAAAAAAAACACAAACAAACAAACTACAACTGAAGAAATCCAAGAAGGCAAAAGTTGTGGTAAAACCAGGAATGGAATTTAATTCCCTGCATGGATCAGCAGAAGAATCTATCATTGACCAAATAAAATCAGGGGAGAGCGCGAACGCAGTCCCCCACTACCAGAAATTATGCAGCCGAGTTTCCCGCATTTGGGGAAATCGCAGAGGTCAACCCACCCGAAAGTGCAATGGGCAGGCCTCACCCTGGGAAAGCTACCTTAGTGTTCGCAGACTTTCCTCTGCCAGGTAAGTATGAGTTGGTTAGGTTGCCAGAAAGGTCACCACTCTGGCATACCTCTTCCACCTTGAGGAGGAATTCCTGATGGAGCATGCCAAACTCCCAGAGTGCACGGCATTTGCATGCACCCACGGCACTGGGATTCCTCCCAGGACACCCTCCCCCGCCCATTAAAAAAAAAAAAAAAAACACAAACAAACAAACTACAACTGAGGAAATCCAAGAAGGCAAAAGTTGTGGTAAAACCAGGAATGGAATTTAATTCCCTGCATGGATCAGCAGAAGAATCTATCATTGACCAAATAAAATCAGGGGAGAGCACGAACGCAGTCCCCCACTACCAGAAATTATGCAGCCGAGTTTCCCGCATTTGGGGAAATCGCAGAGGTCAACCCACCCGAAAGTGCAATGGGCAGGCCTCAACCTGGGAAAGCTACCTTAGTGTTCGCAGACTTTCCTCTGCCAGGTAAGTATGAGTTGGTTAGGTTGCCAGAAAGGTCACCACTCTGGCATACCTCTTCCACCTTGAGGAGGAATTCCTGATGGAGCATGCCAAACTCCCAGAGTGCACGGCATTTGCATGCACCCACGGCACTGGGATTCCTCCCAGGACACCCTCCCCCGCCCATTAAAAAAAAAAAAAAAAACACAAACAAACAAACTACAACTGAGGAAATCCAAGAAGGCAAAAGTTGTGGTAAAACCAGGAATGGAATTTAATTCCCTGCATGGATCAGCAGAAGAATCTATCATTGACCAAATAAAATCAGGGGAAAGCGCGAACGCAGTCCCCCACTACCAGAAATTATGCAGCCGAGTTTCCCGCATTTGGGGAAATCGCAGAGGTCAACCCACCCGAAAGTGCAATGGGCAGGCCTCACCCTGGGAAAGCTACCTTAGTGTTCGCAGACTTTCCTCTGCCAGGTAAGTATGAGTTGGTTAGGTTGCCAGAAAGGTCACCACTCTGGCATACCTCTTCCACCTTGAGGAGGAATTCCTGATGGAGCATGCCAAACTCCCAGAGTGCACGGCATTTGCATGCACCCACGGCACTGGATTCCTCCCAGGACACCCTCCCCCGCCCATTAAAAAAAAAAAAAAAACACAAACAAACAAACTACAACTGAGGAAATCCAAGAAGGCAAAAGTTGTGGTAAAACCAGGAATGGAATTTAATTCCCTGCATGGATCAGCAGAAGAATCTATCATTGACCAAATAAAATCAGGGGAGAGCGCGAACGCAGTCCCCCACTACCAGAAATTATGCAGCCGAGTTTCCCGCATTTGGGGAAATCGCAGAGGTCAACCCACCCGAAAGTGCAATGGGCAGGCCTCACCCTGGGAAAGCTACCTTAGTGTTCGCAGACTTTCCTCTGCCAGGTAAGTATGAGTTGGTTAGGTTGCCAGAAAGGTCACCACTCTGGCATACCTCTTCCACCTTGAGGAGGAATTCCTGATGGAGCATGCCAAACTCCCAGAGTGCACGGCATTTGCATGCACCCACGGCACTGGGATTCCTCCCAGGACACCCTCCCCCGCCCATTAAAAAAAAAAAAAAAACACAAACAAACAAACTACAACTGAGGAAATCCAAGAAGGCAAAAGTTGTGGTAAAACCAGGAATGGAATTTAATTCCCTGCATGGATCAGCAGAAGAATCTATCATTGACCAAATAAAATCAGGGGAGAGCGCGAACGCAGTCCCCCACTACCAGAAATTATGCAGCCGAGTTTCCCGCATTTGGGGAAATCGCAGAGGTCAACCCACCCGAAAGTGCAATGGGCAGGCCTCACCCTGGGAAAGCTACCTTAGTGTTCGCAGACTTTCCTCTGCCAGGTAAGTATGAGTTGGTTAGGTTGCCAGAAAGGTCACCACTCTGGCATACCTCTTCCACCTTGAGGAGGAATTCCTGATGGAGCATGCCAAACTCCCAGAGTGCACGGCATTTGCATGCACCCACGGCACTGGGATTCCTCCCAGGACACCCTCCCCCGCCCATTAAAAAAAAAAAAAAAACACAAACAAACAAACTACAACTGAGGAAATCCAAGAAGGCAAAAGTTGTGGTAAAACCAGGAATGGAATTTAATTCCCTGCATGGATCAGCAGAAGAATCTATCATTGACCAAATAAAATCAGGGGAGAGCGCGAACGCAGTCCCCCACTACCAGAAATTATGCAGCCGAGTTTCCCGCATTTGGGGAAATCGCAGAGGTCAACCCACCCGAAAGTGCAATGGGCAGGCCTCACCCTGGGAAAGCTACCTTAGTGTTCGCAGACTTTCCTCTGCCAGGTAAGTATGAGTTGGTTAGGTTGCCAGAAAGGGTCACCACTCTGGCATACCTCTTCCACCTTGAGGAGGAATTCCTGATGGAGCATGCCAAACTCCCAGAGTGCACGGCATTTGCATGCACCCACGGCACTGGGATTCCTCCCAGGACACCCTCCCCCGCCCATTAAAAAAAAAAAAAAAACACAAACAAACAAACTACAACTGAGGAATCCAAGAAGGCAAAAGTTGTGGTAAAACCAGGAATGGAATTTAATTCCCTGCATGGATCAGCAGAAGAATCTATCATTGACCAAATAAAATCAGGGGAGAGCGCGAACGCAGTCCCCCACTACCAGAAATTATGCAGCCGAGTTTCCCGCATTTGGGGAAATCGCAGAGGTCAACCCACCCGAAAAGTGCAATGGGCAGGCCTCACCCTGGGAAAGCTACCTTAGTGTTCGCAGACTTTCCTCTGCCAGGTAAGTATGAGTTGGTTAGGTTGCCAGAAAGGTCACCACTCTGGCATACCTCTTCCACCTTGAGGAGGAATTCCTGATGGAGCATGCCAAACTCCCAGAGTGCACGGCATTTGCATGCACCCACGGCACTGGGATTCCTCCCAGGACACCCTCCCCCGCCCATTAAAAAAAAAAAAAAACACAAACAAACAAACTACAACTGAGGAAATCCAAGAAGGCAAAAGTTGTGGTAAAACCAGGAATGGAATTTAATTCCCTGCATGGATCAGCAGAAGAATCTATCATTGACCAAATAAAATCAGGGGAGAGCGCGAACGCAGTCCCCCACTACCAGAAATTATGCAGCCGAGTTTCCCGCATTTGGGGAAATCGCAGAGGTCAACCCACCCGAAAGTGCAATGGGCAGGCCTCACCCTGGGAAAGCTACCTTAGTGTTCGCAGACTTTCCTCTGCCAGGTAAGTATGAGTTGGTTAGGTTGCCAGAAAGGTCACCACTCTGGCATACCTCTTCCACCTTGAGGAGGAATTCCTGATGGAGCATGCCAAACTCCCAGAGTGCACGGCATTTGCATGCACCCACGGCACTGGGATTCCTCCAGGACACCCTCCCCGCCCATTAAAAAAAAAAAAAAAAACACAAACAAACAAACTACAACTGAGGAAATCCAAGAAGGCAAAAGTTGTGGTAAAACCAGGAATGGAATTTAATTCCCTGCATGGATCAGCAGAAGAATCTATCATTGACCAAATAAAATCAGGGGACGAGCGCGAACGCAGTCCCCCACTACCAGAAATTATGCAGCCGAGTTTCCCGCATTTGGGGAAATCGCAGAGGTCAACCCACCCGAAGTGCAATGGGCAGGCCTCACCCTGGGAAAGCTACCTTAGTGTTCGCAGACTTTCCTCTGCCAGGTAAGTATGAGTTGGTTAGGTTGCCAGAAAGGTCACCACTCTGGCATACCTCTTCCACCTTGAGGAGGAATTCCTGATGGAGCATGCCAAACTCCCAGAGTGCACGGCATTTGCATGCACCCACGGCACTGGGATTCCTCCCAGGACCACCCTCCCCCGCCCATTAAAAAAAAAAAAAAAACACAACAAACAAACTACAACTGAGGAAATCCAAGAAGGCAAAAGTTGTGGTAAAACCAGGAATGGAATTTAATTCCCTGCATGGATCAGCAGAAGAATCTATCATTGACCAAATAAAATCAGGGGAGAGCGCGAACGCAGTCCCCCACTACCAGAAATTATGCGCCGAGTTTCCCGCATTTGGGGAAATCGCAGAGGTCAACCCACCCGAAAGTGCATATGGGCAGGCCTCACCCTGGGAAAGCTACCTTAGTGTTCGCAGACTTTCCTCTGCCAGGTAAGTATGAGTTGGTTAGGTTGCCAGAAAGGTCACCACTCTGGCATACCTCTTCCACCTTGAGGAGGGAATTCCTGATGGAGCATGCCAAACTCCCAGAGTGCACGGCATTTGCATGCACCACGGCACTGGGATTCCTCCCAGGACACCCCTCCCCCGCCCATTAAAAAAAAAAAAAAAAACAAACAAAACAAACTACAACTGAGGAAATCCAAGAAGGCAAAAGTTGTGGTAAAAACCAGGAATGGAATTTAATTCCCTGCATGGATCAGCAGAAGAATCTATCATTGACCAAATAAAATCAGGGGAGAGCGCGAACGCAGTCCCCCACTACCAGAAATTATGCAGCCGAGTTTCCCGCATTTGGGGAAATCGCAGAGGTCAACCCACCCGAAAGTGCAATGGGCAGGCCTCACCCTGGGAAAGCTACCTTAGTGTTCGCAGACTTTCCTCTGCCAGGTAAGTATGAGTTGGTTAGGTTGCCAGAAAGGTCACCACTCTGGCATACCTCTTCCACCTTGAGGAGGAATTCCTGATGGAGCATGCCAAACTCCCAGAGTGCACGGCATTTGCATGCACCCACGGCACTGGGATTCCTCCCAGGACACCCTCCCCCCCCCAATAAAAAAAAAAAAAAAAACACAAACAAACAAACTACAACTGAGGAAATCCAAGAAGGCAAAAGTTGTGGTAAAACCAGGAATGGAATTTAATTCCCTGCATGGATCAGCAGAAGAATCTATCATTGACCAAATAAAATCAGGGGAGAGCGCGAACGCAGTCCCCCACTACCAGAAATTATGCAGCCGAGTTTCCCGCATTTGGGGAAATCGCAGAGGTCAACCCACCCGAAAGTGCAATGGGCAGGCCTCACCCTGGGGAAAG